>NC_135978.1:2345985-2413485 GCF_053455715.1 Rhinoraja longicauda
GGGTTAAGGGGAGAAGTCAGGAGAATGGGGTTAGGAGGGGGAGATAGGTCAGCCATGATTGAATACTGCAGTAGACTTGATGGGCTGAATGGCCTCATTCCACTTCTATCACTTATCACTTCTGACTTACAACCAGCCTGGCTTCCACTTGAAATGTTTTTTCAGGGACAAATTCAAATTTTGAAACTTTGGCAACAATTTTCGAAGGATTATTAATTCAACAAAACAATTTTAATGAGCAACTAGTCGAGAGCTCTATCTGCAACGTTTTGATGTGGTGCCCTCCAGTCTGAATGCTGTTGTGGCTTTTTAAGTTTGAGAGGCCTGTTATGTGAGAAATATATATGCAAACCACGAAAAGAATGATAACATTTCAAAGGAACGTTTCCTCAATTAATTTGGTTTAGAGATTGCCACAGAAGGCTGTGGAGGCCAAGTCAGTGGATATAGTCAAGGCAGAGATAGGTAGATTCTTGATTAGAACGGGTGTCAGGGTTTATGGGGAGAAGGCAGGAGAATGGGGTTAGGAGGGAGAGATAGATCAGCCATGATTGAATGGTGGAGTAGACTTGATGGGCCGAATGGCCTAATTCTGCTCCTATCACTAATAATCTTGTGATATTGGCTCAGCAATATTATTGACGGTTAATTGGTTTCTCCCTCTGATCAAATCTGTGATAGTGAATTGGAACCAGGCACTGATAGAGGTCACTTCAGCGTCTCACAATCTTTTTAGCAAGTATTCTGTTTGTGTTTATGGATACAGCAGGGAAACAGGCCCTTCGGCCCATCGAGTCTGTGCCGGCCATCGCTCACCCATTCAGTTCAGTTCAGTTTAGTTTATTGTCACGTGTACCGAGGTACAGTGAAAAGCTTTTGTTGCGTGCTAACCACGATTACAATCAATGCATTTACAGTGTATAGATACATGATAAGGGAATAACGTTCAGTGAAAGGTAAAGCCAGCAAAGTCCGATCAAGGATAGTCCGAGGGTCACCAAAGAGGTAGACAGTGGTTCAGGACTGCTCTCTGGTTGTGACATGAGTTTAATGTTATCCCACTTTCCCATCCACTCCCTTTTCACTAGGGACAATTCGCAGAGGACAATTAACCTACAAATCACTATGGTTTTGTGATGCGGGAGGAAACCGGAGCACCCGGAGGAAACCCACGCGGTCCATGGGAGAACATTTACCTCCCACATCCCAAAGACGTGCGGGTTTGCCGGTTAATTGGTCTCTCTGTAACTTTACCGTTGGTGTGCAGGGAGTGGATGAGAAAATGGGATAAAGTAGAATTGGTGTGAACGGGCGACCGACGGTTGGCGCGGACTCGATGGGCCGAAGGGCCCGTTTCCAGGCTGTATCTTACAATCAACCGATGAATTACCTGCACATTTTTCAACGCTCGATCCGCGTACAAGACGCCACCTGTTTGGTCGAGGACAGCGGAGATGTCTTTTGGCAGCTTTAAGGATGGAAATCGCTTTGAAATATCTGCAGATGTTAGAGTGGTCATGGGCACTTTGTTGTCGATCAAAGTTGACCTTATTGTCTGGAAGTCTGGGTTGTCCTCTTCGCCCAAAACCAAGAGCCCTGTTGGTCTGCAAACGAAAACAAGTCCAGTCACATTATTATAGAAGCACCCCCGATAACTGCAGCACCCACCTCCTCTTGCTCAACGTGTTAACTCCCCCTCCCATCCCCACACTGACCTTTCTATCCTGGGCCTCCTCCATTGTCAGAGTGAGGCCCAGCGCAAATTGGAGGAACAGCACCTCATATTTTGCTTGGGCAGCTTACACCCCAGCGGTATGAACATTGACTTCTCTAACTTCAAGTGACCCTTGCTTTCCCTCTCTCTCCATCCCTCCCCATTCCCAGTTCTCCCACCAGTCTGATTTTCCCCCTGATTACATTTTATCTCTGTGTACTTCGTTGTCATCTTCTCCATATCCAATACCACTAACGTATCTCACTCCACGAGCGTAATTATCTACACTAGGGGAGGCACGGTGACGCAGCGGTAGAGTTGCTGCCTCACAGCGCCAGAGACCCGGGTTCCATCCTGACCACGGGCGCCGTCTGTACGGAGTTTCTATGTTCCCCCGTGACCTGCGTGGGTTTTCTCCGAGATCTTCTGTTTCCACCCACACTCCAAAGACGTACAGGTGTGTAGGTTAATTGGCCTGGTGTAAATGTAAATTGTCCCCAGTGTGTGTAGGATAGTGTTAGTGTGCGGGGATTGTTGGTCGGAGTGGACTCGGTGGGTCAGAGGGCCTTTCATTTAGAGATACAGCGCGGAAACTGTCCCTTCCTGCCCCCTCCCCTGATATCAGTCCGAAGAAGGGTCTTGACCCGAAACGTCACCCATGTCCTTCTCTCCAGAGATGCTGCCTGACCCGCTGAGTTACTCCAGCATTTTGTGTCTATCTTCGGTGTAAACCAGCGTCTGCAGTTCCAGGATGCCTGGATGCTACTTTACCTCAACAGTTGTGTGTTGGTCTCAGCTTCCAGTTGCTTCCAGAGTTGGTAGCATTCCGTCATCATGTGAGTGTAGTAAGCTTTTGCATAAGCTTTCCGAATAATTCGAGTCTGTCCATGGGAACTCCCGCGGGAATGAGGCACAGCAAACTGTAAGGATACAGACGTTACTCAAATTCACAAGTTCACGAGTTCTAGGAGTAGAATTAGGCCATTCGGCCCATCGAGTCCATTCCGCCATTCAATCATGGCTGATCTCGGCCTCCTAACCCCATTTTCCTGCCTTCTCCCCATAACCCTTGACACCCTTCCTAATCAAGGATTTGTCAATCTCTGCCTTAAAACTATCCACTGACTTGTCCTCCACAGCCCCCTGTGGCAATGAGCTCCACAGATTCACCACCCTCTGACTAAAGAAGTTCCTCCTCACTTCCTTTCTGAAAGAGCGCCCTTTAATTCTGAGGCTGTGCCCTCTGGTCATAGACTCTCCCACTGGTGGAAACATCCTCTCCACATCCACTCTATCCAGGCCGCTCACTATTCTGTACGTTTCAATGAGGTCCCCCCTCATCCTTCTAAACTCCAGCGAGTACAGGCCCAGTGCCCACAAACGCTCATCATATGATGATCTTCACACAGATCGTAGAACGTTACCGCACATGAACAGGATCTGTGGCCCACAGTCTAGTTTAGTTTAGTGATACAGTGGCGAAACAGGCCCTTCGGCCCACCGAGTCCGCGTCGACCAGCGATCCCCGCACACTAACACTATCCTACACACACTCGGAACAATTTACACTTTACACGCAAAACAGATATCACTGTCTCAAAATAAGGGACACCAAAAATATTCCATCACACATTGGGAAATGTATCTTTAAAATGGTGTCACGGTGGCGCAGCGGTAGAGTTACTGCCTTACAGAGATCCGGGTTCCATCCCGACTACGGGTGCTGTCTGTACGGAGTTTGTACGTTCTCCCCGTGACCTGCGTGGGTTTTCACCGAGATCTTCAGTCTCCTCCCACACTCTAAAGACGTACAGGTTTGTAGGTTAATTGGCTTGGTATAAACGTATAAATTGTCCCGAGTGTGTGTAGGTTAGTGGTAGTGTGTGGGGATCGCCGGTCGGCACGGACTCGGTGGGCCGAAGGGCCTGTTTCCGCGCTGTAAACTAAAGTCAACTTACTGAAATTCCAATAGTAGCATGAAAATTATCTGAACAATTTCAAACCGGATAATCTTCATGCAATTAAAATGATGTGAACTGGGAGAGGTGTGTGTGGTGGTGGTGAGATTAGTGCAGGAGGGTGGGCGGGCAGTCAGGAGAGCCAGTGAAGCCTGGCTCCCAGGAGCATGTAAAGTTCAGGCAAAGTTTACTTTAGTTTAGTTTAGAGATACAGCGCGGAAACAGGCCCTTCGGCCCACCGGGTCCACGCCGACCAGCGATCCCCACACACCAACACTATCCTACACACACTGGGGACAATTTACAATTATACCGAGCCAATTAACCTACAAACCTGGTAGACACAAAGTGCTGGAGTAACTCAGCAGGTGACGTTTCGGGTCGAGACCCTTCCCATTCCTTCTCTCCAGAGATGCTGCCTGTCCCGCTGAGTTACTCCAGCATTTTGTTCTTTCCTACACACCTACAAACCTGCACGTCTTTGGAGTGTTGGCGGAAACCGGAGCACCCGGAGAAAACCCACGCAGGTCATGGGGAGAACGTGCAAACTCCGCGCAGACAGCACCGGAGGTCGGGATGGAAGCCGGGTCTCTGGAGCTGTGAGGCAGCAGCTCTACCCGCTGCGTTATTCGGTTGTGCTGAAAATTGAGCGAAGTTGGTCTAATTCCAAAACATGTAGCTGCAGTTTCGCGCCTGTGCACACTCGAACACACTCACCTGGTCTATGAGCAGTGTCTTGCAGTGCCGGGCGAGGTTGTACGCTGTGAACGAGCCCTGTACTCCCGCGCCGATCACTATAGTGTCAAACTCATCCTGGCCCAACATCCTGCAAACTGCAGTGAAGGACAAAGTTAATGAATACCTCCCAATATCACATGCCGTTCGTCACCTGCTGCGGAGGTGCAAAGAGACAAGACTCTGCAAACACCACCAGGAACCCTGCACTTAGTGCCATCTGCTTTTGATATGTTCCCAGACACAACGAGGACCTTCTTACTTGCTGCAGCACAACACGATATGTAAACATGGAGCACTGTAAACAACATGACCAACCAGAGAGAAAGGGTTCAGTGTGTGTGTGTATACACACTCACAAATACACAAAAAATAGATCATATATATATGTGTGTACACACACACAAACACGTGCACACACAAACAATAATAGTGCAATAATCTCTCTCTCTCTCTCTCTCTCTCTCTGTCTCTCTGTCTCTCTCTCTCTCTCTCTCTCTCTCTCTCTCTCTCTCTCTCTCTCTCTCTCTCTCTCTCTCTCTCTCTGTCTCTCTGTCTCTCTCTGTCTCTCTGTCTCTCTCACTCTCTCTGTCTCTCTCTCTCTGTTTTGGGCCCCATATCTGCGGTAGGATGTGCTGGCTCTGGAAAGGGTCCAGAAGAGGTTTACAAGAACGATCCCAGGAATGAGTGGGTTAACATACGATGAGCGTTTGTGGGCACTGGGCCTGTACTCGCTGGAGTTTAGAAGGATGAGGGGGGACCTCATTGAAACGTACAGAATAGTGAGCGGCCTGGATAGAGTGGATGTTTAGGGGAAAAATGTTGAAGTAAGTAGAATTACTGCATCTTGCACAATCATTTGCCTGGAATGGTTTTATTTAATGGTTCCGTGGGATGACATTTTGTTTGTAGAGTTGCTGCCTCACAGTGCCAGATGCCCGGGTTCGATCCTGACCACGGAGGCTGTCTGTGTGTGGAGTTTGCACGTTCTCCCCATGACCATATGGGTTTCCTCCGGGTGCTCCGGTTTCCTCCGGATGCTCCGGTTTCCTCCGGGTGCTCCGGTTTCCTTCTACATCCCAAAGATGTGCAGGATTGTAGGTCACTAGATCCTCTGTAAATTGCCCCTAGTGTGCAGGGAGTGGATGGGAAAGCAGGATAACATAGAACTAGTGTGAACAGGAGATCGATGGTCGGCGTGGACTCGATGGGCCGAAGGGCCTGTTTCTGTGCTGTATCTCTAAACTGTTGTGAGATGGTGCCCAATTAGTCGGCACTGTAGCGCAGCGGTAAAGTTGCTGCCTCACAGCGCCAGAGACCCAGGTTCCATCCTGACTACGGGTGCAGGAAAATAACTGCAGATGCTGGTACAAATCGAAGGTATCACAAAATGCTGGAGTAACTCAGCAGGTCAGGCAGCATCTCGGGAGAGAAGGAATGGTTGACGTCTCGGGTCTGAAGAAGGGTCTTCACCCGAAACGTCACCCATTCCTTCTCTCTTGAGATGCTGCCTGACCTGCTAAGTTACTCCAGCATTTTGTGATACCACTGACTACAGGTGCTGTCTGTACGGAGTTTGTACGTTCTCCCCGTGACCTGCGTGGGTTTTCTCCGAGATCGTCGGTTTTCTCCCACACTCCAAAGATGTGCGGGTTTGTAGGTTAAAAACTGTCCTGAGTGTGTGTAGGATGGTGTTAGTGTGCGGGGATCGCTGATCGGCGCGGACTCGATGGGCCGAAGGGCCTGTTTCTGCATTGTATCTCTAAACTAATCTAAACTAAACTCTGATTCACTCTCACTGATTTGTTCAGATCGAGAAACTAATTACTGTAAGTAATATTGCTGAGCAAGACTGCAATTTATAATGAAGGAACAGATTGCTTTCCCCCGTGATCAGAGGGCAGTGATTTATATTATGACCCACCATGTTGCCTGGACTATTTATTTTGTTGCTTTGTCTTTCGTTTTATCTAATTCTGTTTCTGTTCTGGTTCTCCTCTTGTAGATTCCCCTCTTTCTTTCGTGTGCCGTAGAGGCCCTTCGGCCTGCCTTGTCCATGCCGACCAAGTTGGCATCCTGGGTTAGTCCCACCAGCCTGCGTTTGACCCATATCTAGGGTTTGCCATCTTCCTCACTCCCAAATAAGGGACAAGGGGTGACGTCACCGCCCCGCGCCCCACGTGACCTCACCCAGCCAGCGGCCACGTGCTCCCGCTCCACCAATGGCGGCCGCCCAGGCCGGGAGGCGGGTTGCTATGCTATGACCTGCGTGGGTTTTCTCCGGGTGCTCCGGTCTCCTCCCACACTCCAAAGACGTGCAGGTTTGTAGGTTAATTAGCTTTGGTAAAATTGTAAATTGTCCCTAGTGTGCGTAGGATAGTGTTAGTGTGTGGGGATCGCTGGTTGGCAAAGACTTGTTGGGCCGAAGGGCCCGTTTCTGTGCCGTATCTCTAAAGTCTAAAAATCTAAAGACTAAAGAATGTTTGCAAGGGTTGATTGTAGGAAATGGAATTGAAATGAATACAAAAGAAATTTAATTGTAGGTTTAAAAATTATGTGAAGGTGAGATTATGTGGCATTTATGTGAAGATGGAAATTTAGCCCAATGTCATCTATTTCTGCAAAGTCCTGTGAAATTGAAACACAGACACAAATCTGACACTAATCTGTATAAATGTGGAGTCATAGAGTGACACAGTGTGGAAACAGGCCCTTCATAGAGTCATAGAGTGACACAGTGTGGAAACAGGCCCTTCATAGAGTCATAGAGTGATACAGTGTGGAAACAGGCCCTTCATAGAGTCATAGAGTGACACAGTGCGGAAACAGGCCCTTCAGCCCAACTTGCCCACACCGATCGACATGTCCCATCTAAGAAAGACTCAAAATGCTGGAGTAACTCAGCGGGTCAGGCAGCATCTCTGGAGAGAAGGAAGGGGTGACGTTTTGGGACGAGACCCTTCTTCCCACCTACACTAGTCCCACCTGCCATATCCCTCCAAACCTGTCCTATCCATGTACCTGTCTAACTGTTTCTTAAATGTTGGGACAGTCCCAGCCTCAACTACCTCCTCTGGCAGCTCGTTCCATACACCCACCACCCTTAGTGTGTCCTGCCCCCCTGACATCAGTCTGAAGAAGGGACTCGACCCGAAACGTCACCCATTCCTTCTCTCCCGAGATGCTGCCTGACCCGCTGAGTTACTCCAGCACTCTGTGTCTGTCTTGGCAAAATATCAAATGCAGCCTAACCAATGCCTCACAGAGCTGCAGCGTGGCTTCCTGACTCTTGTATTCTACTTTACCACTCGATTTATTTATGTGGCCATCTTTAGTGAGCTGTGGAATTTTATGGAAGATCATATGTGTAAATTAATACTTCACAAACTCTTAAAGCGTACAACATCTTTTAATGATAGCACAGCGTATTACATACATCTTCAAGCACTGGCTACGTTCCTCTACTGAACTGTACCCAGGAAGGGAAGGCGTTATGATTGATGTTAACTAGGCGGGGTTAATGGTACTGAGGTAACTATGTTATTGGTTGCATATAAACCATCTACATCCTTCCCCCTAGAAAATTAAACAGATTGTTGTCACAACAACAGAATTAATAACAGAATTAAGCAAAATCGCCATAGCGCACAGGTGGCTTACTAATCCGGCCCGAGCGCGTACGAATGTCTCCCCCTCCCCCCGAAAGAGCAGAAGAAACCGGAGGACACGAGGCAGCAGGGGAACCAGGGAAGGGAGGTGCGGTGGTAGAACCGGGAGAGTGGGAACCGGCAACAGGGGACCCGCGCAGAGGGGAACCGGGCGCGCGATATGGGGACCGAGGCATACAAGGAACGCTGGCCGGGACGGCAGCCGGCTGCTGGTATGAGAGCGGCGGGGCATAGGGTCCCGGGGGCTGCGGCTTTGGCTCATTAACCGCAAGCAGGTGTTGTCGGCTTCTTCGGTAGATGGTGCCCTCATGGTCCACCAGGTACGAACGAGGTGAGTCGGCCACCCCAACCACGGTGGCCAGACGGGAGTGACCGCCGGCGGTCTGCAACCGAACAACCTGTCCAGGCAAAAGAGGATCGAGTGGTCTGCACGACCGATCGTGGGAACGCCGCTGGCTGTCATGCTTCTCTTGAATACGCCTCTGCACGGAGGCAGGCTCCAGCACCCGAGGTTGCAGCTGGCGCTGGGCAATCGGGATAGTAGATCTGGTATTCCTTGACATCAGACGCTGAGCAGGTGACCCCATGGCCGGATCCCTGGAAACATTCCTGAGGTTTAGGAGATCCAAGTACAAATCAGTGTTGGAAAGTCTCGCCTGTTCCATCAGATGCTTGGCGCTGCGGACGGCCCGTTCTGCAAGTCCGTTGCTCTGTGGGTACTCAGGGCTGCTGGTGAAATGCACAAAATTCCACCTGTCCGCAAAACTTTTGAATTCTCGGCTGGTAAACTGCCTGCCGTTGTCAGTCTGCAGCCTGACAGGGGACCCAAAAGTGGAGAAGTGTTTCCGCAGCTTTCGGATCACCATCTCCGACGTGAGGGATGTCAGTAAATCCACCTCGAACCAGTTTGAGTATGAGTCGACCAGGACAAGGTAGTGGTTACCACGCCACTCGAAGATGTCAGCAGCCAACGAGGACCAGGCCAAGGCAGGGGCAGGCTGTTGCAGCAGGGGCTGTCGCTGCTGGTGTGGAGCAAGACTGTTGCACGTGGAGCAGGCAGAAACTCGGTCTCGGATATATTTGGTCATTCCGGGCCAGTAGAATTGGCACTGAGCGCGGGCGAGTGTTGCATCGACCCCAGGGTGTCCGCTATGGGCTGCGCAATAGTAAGAGTCAAACAGGGAGGACGGGACCACAACTTTATGTCCCTTGACGATGACGCCATTCTGGAGCACCAATTCGTCGCGGACCAGGAAGAAAGGCTGTGTTTCAGATGGCGCAGCGGAGCGCTTTGTTGGCCACCCTGCTTTAATCACAGTGGCAAGCCGCTGCAAAACTGGATCGGCAGCGGTGTGCTCGGCCAACACCTGTAGCTGCTTGGTGGGAATGAAATTAACGCCCAGTACAAGCAAGTCCTCTGTTTCGTAGGGGTGGCGATCACAGGAGGTCCGCGGGGCGCGCGATAGGGTGTCCGCAATGTGCATCTCGGTGCCCTTCTTGTAGATGATGTCGAATTCGAAACGCTGGAGCTGTAGCATCATACGCTGCAGCCTGGCGGGGGCAGCGTGAATTGGCTTGTTTAGGATGGTCACCAGTGGCTGGTGGTCGGTTTCGACCGTAAATCTGCTGCCGAACAGGAAATCTCTGAACTTGGAGCAGGCGAACACCACCGCGAGCAGCTCTTTCTCGATCTGAGCGTACCGCTGCTCGGTGTCCGTCATGGTGCGGGAGGCATAGGAGACAGGATGTAACGATCCATCGACAGACTGAAGGCAAGCCGCACCCAGACCGAACTTGGAAGCGTCACAGGTGACGGTGATGGGGCGACTTACATCGAAGTACCGCAACGTCGGGGTGTCAATCAATTTCGACTTGAGGCAGTCAAAGGCCTGCTGGTGATGTTGGAGCCAGGCCCAGGCAATATCCTTTTTTTGTCAATTGCCGCAGGGGAGCACTCAGCTCACTGAGGTTTTGTATAAACTTCCCCAGGTAGTTCACCATGCCTAAGAATCGTTGTAGACCTGGCACGTCGGTGGGGGCTGCCATCTCGGAGATGGCAGCTGCCTTCAAGGGGTCGGGTTTTAGTCCGTTAGAGGTGAAGACGTGTCCCACATACGTGACTTCTGGGACGCGGAACCGGCATTTCTTGGGATTCAGCTTCAGATTGACCTTCCGCGCCCGATCCAGGATGCTGCGGAGGTTCAGGTCGTGCTCCGCAATGTCTTTCCCATAAACCAGGATATCATCCACGATGATGGCACATGGCAGGCCCGAGAATATCTGCTCCATAGTTCGCTGGAACACCTCGCTAGCGGAATTAATGCCGAATGGCATTCGCAGGAACTTGAATCTGCCAAACGGTGTGGCGAAGGTCGTTAGGTCAGAAGACTCTTTGTCCAACGGGATCTGCCAAAACGAGTTCTTAGCGTCTAGGACCGAAAAGATGGTGGCCTGCCCGACCTGAGCCGCCACGTCCTCAACAGACCGCATGGGGTGGTGTGGTCGCCTGATTGCAAGGTTCAAGTCCTTCGGATTGATACACACACGTATTTCATTCTTGTCTTTCTTTATCGTGGCAACCATAGTGGAGACCCAAGCGGTGGGATCGCTAACCGCTTCTAGCACCCCCTTTTCGACCATGTTATTCAGCATCGCCTCGACCCTGTCTTTCATGGCGTGAGACACCCTGTGAGCTGCGCGGGCTACAGGTTGTACGTTTGGGTCAACGGAAATACGATATGTGAGTGGTAACTTTCCCAGGTCATCGTTGAACAGGTCCTGGTATTCCACAACAGGGTTGAACGACAGTTGCACTTTGTGAACCGTGCGGTCGAAGGACACCAGGCCAAGATCTTGGCACGCACGGTTGCCCAGCAGGGTTACACAGTCAGAGTTCAAACATAGAAAACGAGGTTTCTCGTTGCCTTTTGCAGCACACAAGTTAAAGCAGCCCTCCCCACAGGCCTTAGAATTTCTCCACCATAGGCATGCAACGTAGCGTTGTCAACAACCAGGGGCTCATTATTCCTTATCTTATTGAAAAGATTTATTGACAATACGTTGACCTTCGCACCTGTATCCAGCTTTGCAAGGAAGGACACACCATTGACAGTCAGAGCTACAGAGGGATCAGAGCGTTGGGCGGTTGTGTGTAGGAGGGTAAACACATTCGAATTCTCAGGAGGATTAATTGGATCTGCCTCGTAGGAGTCGACCAGGCTGGGCTGTAAATCGTAACAGCCATCAGATTGCCTCAGCATGTTTAGACTGGGTCTGGAAATCTGTGCCTGTCTCCCACGGGAACGGATCGAGCGACAGGCCGCAGAGAAGTGGTTTAACTTTTTACAAAAGTTACAAAATTTGCCATAAGCAGGGCAGGTAGACAGTCTATGGTGCATGTAGTTACAGTTTGGGCACCTTTTTTGGGGCACTTCACCAGGACCTGGGTTGGCACGCGGCAGAAAAGCATTGTTTACCATCCGAGGCTGGGGTCTCCTACACCCAGCCAGGTTGATAGACTTATTGGCCGAGTCTCGGTGGTCATCTGGCAATACAACGACCTCAGACAATCTGCAGGCATGCATAGCTTTTTCCAACGTTAGATCCGGATCCCTTAGAAGCTCACATCGTAGCTGCTGGTCACGCATGCCAGTTACTAAAATGTCTCTAGTGAGCTGCTCCGTCATGTCACCAAAACGGCACCGCTGGGCGAGATAACGCAAATCAGCAATAAAACATTCAACAGGTTCATCCGGCAACTGTTTTCTTGTAAAGAACCGTGCCCTCTGCAGAATGCGGTTCGAGGGCAGGTCACAAATCTCCCTGAACTTACGTAGCAGGCAAGCGGGGTCACTGGCAGATTCTGCAGGGGTAATCTCCACGTCGTCGTCGCCCAGGACCGCTGGAGCATAGGTGAAAGTTCTGGCTCTCTTCATGGCATCAGGTCCGACAAGGTTGAGTAGGAGGGAGGCTTTAAGGGAGTCAGGATCAGCGCGATGTGCGACGTTGACAAAGTGGGTGAAATCAAACTCAAACGTGTCCCAGCGCTCAGAAATGTCAGCATCAAAGACAAGCTGCGCGGGCTTTCTGCAAGAGGACGCCATGGTCAGAGAGATTAAGCACAAAAAGGCACAAATCAAAAAAAAGAAATAAAACCCGACAGACAGGAGACGCAAGTGTCTTCCACTTCCGACACCATGTAAATTAATACTTCACAAACTCTTAAAGCGTACAACATCTTTTAATGATAGCACAGCGTATTACATACATCTTCAAGCACTGGCTACGTTCCTCTACTGAACTGTACCCAGGAAGGGAAGGCGTTATGATTGATGTTAACTAGGCGGGGTTAATGGTACTGAGGTAACTATGTTATTGGTTGCATATAAACCATCTACAATATGATCATAAGTGATAGGAGCAGAATTAGGCCATTCAGCCCATCGTCTACTCCGCCATTCAATCATGGCTGATCTATCTCTCCCTCTTGACCCCATTCTCCTGCCTTCTCCCCATAACCTCTGACACATAGAAACACAGAAAATAGGTGCAGGAGTAGGCCACTCGGACTTTTGACCCAACACCACCATTCAATATCGAAGGTATCACAAAATGCTGGAGTAACTCAGCAGGTCAGGTAGCATCGAGGAGAGAGGGATTGGGTGACGTTTTGGGTCGAGACCCTTCTTTACTCAACACTCCACCATTCAATGTGATCATGGCTGATCATCCAAAATCAGTACCCCGTTCCTGCTTTCTCCCCATATCCCTTGATTCCGTTAGCTCCCTAAGAGCTAAATCTAACTCTCTCTTGAAAACATCTGCACCCGCACTACTCAAATTATATGCTTCCACCAAGTGTCCTCTTAAACTCTGATGTTCCAGAGAAAGCACTCCAGGTCTATCCAACCTCTCCCTGTAGCTGAACACCCCACTAGTTCTGGCAACGGTTAGCCATGTGTAGGCACTGTTATCTGAGCACTGGTAAATGGCCAAATGTAAGCAATGTTCCTGCCATTTATCACGGCACATATCAGAAGCATCTGGTGGGGAGGTGATTTCAATTGGCCCTTAATGTGATTTTAATATCTCTTTTCTTTTGTGAAGGTGAGTGATGTCAGAATTGCAAAAAAGAACATTCATCTATTATCAGCAGCTTTGGCCAAAGTAGCTTGTTTAGTTTAGTTTAGTTTAGTTTAGAGATACAGCTCGGAAACAGGCCCTTCGGCCCACCGGGTCCGTGCCGACCAGAGATCCCCGCACACTAACACTATCCTACACACGCCAGGGACAATTTACAATTTTTTTACCAAAGCCAATTAACCTACAAACCTGTACGTCTTTGGAGTCTAGAAGGAAACCGGAGCACCCGGAGAGAACCCACGCAGGTCACGGGGAGAACGTACAAACTCCATACAGACAGCACCCGTGGTCAGGATCAAACCCGGGTCTCTGGCGCTGTGAGGCAGCAACTCTACCGCTGTGCAAATGTCTGCAAGATTTGCCACCCTGTTCAATAATAAGTACTAACTGACGACACAAGAAACCACAGATGCAGACTTACACAAAAAGACACAAAGTCCTGGAGTAACTCAGTGGGTCAGGCATCATCTGTGGAGAACATGGATAGGTGACGTTTCACAGAGTGCTGGAGTAACTCAGCAGGTCAGGCATCATCTCTGGAGAACATGGATAGGTGACGTTTCACAGAGTGCTGGAGTAACTCAGCGGGTCAGGCAGCATCTGTGGAGAACATGGATTGGTGACGTTTCACAGAGTGCTGGAGTAACTCAGCAGGTCAGTCGTCATCTCTGGAGAACATGGATAGGTGACGTTTCAGGACAGGACCCTTCTTCAGACTGATATTAGTATTAACTAAGTATTAACTTATCATCATTAGACTTTTGACTTTAGAGATACAATGTGGAAACAGATCCCAGGAAGGAGTGGGTTAACATATGATGAGCGTTTGTCAGCACTGGGCCTGTACTCACTGGAGTTTAGAAGAATGAGGGGGGACCTCATTGAAACGTACAGAATAGTGAAAGGCCTGGATAGAGTGGATGTGGAGAGGATGTGTAGGAAAATAACTGCAGATGCTGGTACAAATCGAAGGTATCACAAAATCCCGGAGTAACTCAGCGGGTCAGGCAGCATCTCTGGAGAGAAGAAATGGGTCATTTAGAAAGGATGTGTCCACTAGTGGGAGAGTCTAGGACCAGAGGGCACAGCCTCAGAATTAAAGGACGTTCTTTTAGAAAGGAGATGAGGAGGAATTTCTTTAGTCAGAGGGTGGTGAATCTGTGGGATTCTTTGCCACAGAAGGCTGTGGAGGCCACAAGTCAGTAGATATATTTAAAGCAGAGATAGATAGATTCTTGATTAGTGCAGGTGTCAGGGGTTACGGGGAGAAGGCAGGAGAATGGGGTTAGGAGGGAGAGATAGATCAGCCATGATTGAATGGTGGAGTAGACTTGATGGGCCGAATGGCCTAATTCTGCTCCTGTCAGTTATGACCTTATAACCTGACCCATGTCACCCTGCTGCCTTATCCAAAGTTGCTGTGGAACTGAACAGTGATATTTAGCTCAGACGCTGCCTGACCCTGACCCTGACCCTGACCCTGACCCTGACCCTGACTTGTTGAGTTCCTCCAGCAACGTGTGTCTGTCTTTCTCCCCATCTGGTCAGTAATTTTGTCCGCCTTTAATCCCGAGATAAGGAGATTATTGCATGCAACGAGCCAAGCACTGGAGTTGGACTCTAATTGTAAACGGAATGCTGATAAGCCTGTGTGGAGCTGTCTACCACAGCAACTGAGGTACTGCATGGGATACAAATCTCAACCGGCCTCTGCCCAGCCCATTCAGTAGGAAGACAGGGGCCATTAGGGTTAATAATAATAATAATAAGCATTTATTTTATATAGCGCCTTATCAGGTGCTCAAAGCGCTTTACAAAAACAATCAACATAAAAACAAACAGACAAACTATCCTAACGGAAAAGCGGCGAATAAACAATGCCAGCGTCCTCTCACGTCAGGGTCCGGCAGTAGACAACAAAAAGCACAGGACACACAGATACAATTTTTACACAAACAGCCATCACAGTGATTGCTCTAGGCACACCCTCACTGTGATGGAAGGCAAAGTCTTATCTCCTCCTCATTCTTCTCCCGTGGTGCCACGAGGTGATCGAGGCTCCCAACTTTTTGAAGCCCCCACCGGGCGATGGAAAGTCCCAGGGCCAAGCCGAGCAGGCCGATGAAAGTCCTGAGCCCCCACCGGGCGATGGAAAGTCCCAGGGCCGAGCGGAGCAGGCCGATGAAATTCCTGAGCCCCCACCGGGCGATGGAAAGTCCCAGGGCCGAGCCGAGCAGGCCGATGAAGGTCCTGAGCCCCCATCGGGCGATGGAAAGTGCTGCGGCCGAGCCACGCAGGGCGATGAGGGGCCTGCGAGCGGGTCGATCGTACCTCGCGCTTCGGGGCGGTCGAAGCTGCTACGGCTGGAGCTCCCAAAAGCCGGTCGCCAGCCAGGGACCTGCGAGCTCCCGATGTTGCGGTCTGCAGGGCCCACGGCCGAAGCCTCCGAGATGGTAAGTCCAGGCCCTGCGACCGGAGTCTTCAAGGTCGATCCCAGCTGGAGGCCGCCGACTCCACGATGTTAGGCCATAGCGCGAACGGAGATACGACACGGTAAAGGTCGCATCTCCGTTGAGGAAGAGATTAGAAAAAAGGTTTCCCCCAACCCCCCCACCACCCCCCTACATACACAGAGTTTAAAATAGAACAAAACGTACATTAAACGATGACAATAGACAAAAAACAAAAAAAAGACAGAGAGACTGCCGGTGAGCCGCAGCTGCAGAACTGCCAACTGTTCCGTATTAGCCGGGACATCCCGTATTTTGGGCAAGCCCGTTTAGACCGCCCTTCTCCCCGTATTTAGTAGGGTTTTGCCAACTTCCTCACTCCCAAATACGGGACAAAGGGTGACGTTGTGAGAGTCAGCTAGACTTATCTACGAAATAATTCAAAGAGCACAAGACTCAGTTAAAACCTTTTTACTTTAGTTCCGGTGGGAGAAGACACAGAGACCTGAGCGCACTATTGTTCACTCAATCACCTGCTTCCGTCTCCTGAAAGAATACGCAGAGTACCTGCAGTATTTATACGGTTAAAAGCAGCACAGAGTACATTCAGTAATTTTCCATGATTTCATGACGTAAACTATAAGAAAATAACTGCAGATGCTGGTAAAGATCGAAGGTATTTATTCACAAAATGCTGGAGTAACTCAGCAGGTCAGGCAGCATCTGTGGAGAGAAGGAATGGGTGACGTTTCGGGTCGAGACCCTTCTTCATGACGTAAACTAGTCTAAACAAAAACTTAGTATAGTTTCCATAATTATATTAGGGAGTCGCACAGGAGTGGACAAAGACATGGTCGAGATGCTTTAATTGTGTTATGGGAATCAAAAGGGAGTCACAAGAGTTGCGTAGCTGGTATGACAAATGACGCACCATTGTGTGATCAGGGGGCATCACAGGCTTCAGCTCAGAACATTACAATGTGAACACAACTTTCTATCTGCAAGGGCAGGGTACTGCTGGGTGCTGGGAAGTCACTAAGAAGCTCCTGGAAAAAAGCTTGTTTAACTTTGCAAAAAACAGTTTTAATAACAGCTTAAAATATCCGCCATAGCCTTCTACCGCATTAGCCCTTACAACGTCACTGCCCCGCGCCCCACGTGACCTCGCCCAGACAGCGGCTACGTGCTCCCGCTCCACCAATGGCGGCCGCTGGCCAGTGTGGGCAAGTTGGGCTGAAGGGCCTGTTTCCACACTGTACCACTCTATGAAGGGCCTGTTTCCACAGTGTATCACTCTGTGACTCTATGAAGGGCCTGTTTCCACACTGTACCACTCTATGAAGGGCCTGTTTCCACACTGTACCACTCTATGAAGGGCCTGTTTCCACACTGTACCACTCTATGAAGGGCCTGTTTCCACAGTGTATCACTCTGTGACTCTATGAAGGGCCTGTTTCCACAGTGTATCACTCTGTGACTCTATGAAGGGCCTGTTTCCACACTGTGTCACTCTATGACTCCACATTTATACAGATTAGTGTCAGATTTGTGTCTGTGTTCCAATTTCACTGACTTTGCAGAAATAGATGACATTGGGCTACATTTCCATCTTCACATAAATGCCACATAATCTCACCCTCACATAATTTTTAAACCTACAATTAAATTTCTTTTGTATTCATTTCAATTCCATTTCCTACAATCAACCCTTGCAAACATTCTTTAGTCTTTAGATTTTTAGACTTTAGAGATACGGCACAGAAACGGGCCCTTCGGCCCAACAAGTCTTTGCCAACCAGCGATCCCCACACACTAACACTATCCTACGCACACTAGGGACAATTTACAATTTTACCAAAGCCAATTAACCTACAAACCTGCACGTCTTTGGAGTGTGGGAGGAAACCGGAGCACCCGGAGAAAACCCACGCAGGTCATAGCATAGCAACCCGCCTCCTGGCCCGGGCGGCTGCCATTGGTGGAGCGGGAGCGCGTGGCCGCTGGCTGGGTGAGGCCACGTGGGGCGCGGGGCGGTGATGTCACCCTTTGTCCCGTATTTGGGAGTGAGGAAGTTGCCAACCCTGGGCGTTATCTTAGGATTAATCTCCCGCGAACGTTGTGTTTTTGTAAGAGATTAGTTCTTTTATCAGTAGCCGCGCTGTGTAATCCCCCCCGCCCTCTCGTGTACGAACAAAATAGTCATCACAGTCCAGGCACAGAGAGCTATGCTTATATAAATGAGTTTCTCGTTTTCAGTTTTAGTTTTAGAGAATCAGTGGCCCTTCGGCCCACCGGGTCCGTGCCGACCGGCGATCCCCGCGCATACACACCGTCCTACACACACTAGGGACGATTTTCATTTACACCTGCACCAAGCCAATTAACCTACATACCTGCACGTCTTTGGAGTGTGGGAGGAAACCGGAGCACTCGGAGAAAACCCACGCAGGTCACGGGGAGAAGGTACAAACTCCGCACAGACAGCGCCCGTAGTCGGGATGGAACCCGGGTCCCTGGCGCTGTGAGGCAGCAACTCTACCGCTGCTCGTACTAAAACTACACGTGACTGGAATGGCAATTTTATGGTCCTTTTGCTAACGAGGACACTGCTGGTATTCATTGGCTCCCAAAGTGAATATAAAAGATGTGTTCAGAATGGTACTTAGCAGGATTTTAAAAATTAAATTCCAGCTGAAGCAGATAGAGGGGAGACTAACGTGAACAACTACTGTACACACAGTCAGCCCGGACTGAGTGATCATTATGTTTACACCATGATTTAAATGTAGCACCCAGCTGGGTCACCCGTTGAACACAGTTAGGGGCTGGCCAATAACGATCTCTGCTTTTAAAACGTCTATTGATGATGTGGACACAGCAGACAAAGTGATGAAACTCACCAAGAATCATTTCACTGTCTGTGCTTTCAGTTTGGGCCAGAAAGAGGATATTCTGCACATCCAACGTTGTCAGGGGTTACGGGGAGAAGACAACAGACAATAGGTGCAGGAGGAGGCCATTCGCCCCTTCGAGCCACCACTGCCCACTCAATGTGATCATGGCTGATCATTCTCAATCAGTACCCCGTTCCTGCCCTCTCCCCATACCCCCTGACTCCGCTATCAAACTAAAGAAGGCTGTGGAGGCCAAGTCAGTGGATATATTTAAGGCAGAGAGAGATAGATGCTTGATTAGTACAGGTTTCAGAAGTTATGGGGAGAAGGCAGGAGAATGGGGTTAGGAGGGAGAGATGGATCGGCCATGATTGAATGGCAGAGTAGACTCGATGGGCCGAATGGCCTAATTCTGCCCCTCCGAATAATGAACGTGAACTTATGACAAAGAGTTGCGGATTGTGAAGCTAGAGGAAGGAATGTAGGTGAGAGTGAGAGGGGGAGGGGGAGGAGGAGGGGGAGGGGGTAAATGGGTGGGGGGCAGGGAGAGGTTTGGGGGGGACAATGGGATGGGAGTAGAGGGGAAGGGGGCCTGTTTGTAGGTTGGAGAATTCAATATTCATACCATGGGTTTGTGATGTGTGAGAAGGAACTGCAGGTGCTGGTTTAAACCGAAGAGAGACACAAAAAGCTGGAGTAACTCAGCGGGTCAGGCAGCATCTCTGGAGAGAGGGGACAGATCACATTCCCCTGACTCTCAGTCTGAAGAAGGGTCTCGACCCGAAACGCCACCCGTTCCTTCCCTCCAGAGACGTTGCCAGTCCCGCTGAGTTACTCCAGCTTCCTGTGTCTATCAACACGGCTGTCAGCTACCCAAGTGGGATATGAGTCTCTGTACAATAGTTTGCTCTTTGTGTGAATATGAACAATTGCCCAGATTCCGCTTGCAATGTTTTCTGATTCGGGCTCCCTGCATAATTCTTAGGTTAACCTTGAAGGTGTGAAATTAAACATGAAGTACTTGAAGTCGTGTGAGATTTGTTTCTGTTTCTCGCAAGAGCGGTCTTGGCCTGTTAGAGGTGAGAAAATATCTTGCCCTCTTCCTCCTACACTCCATTTACAACATCCCACACACACATCCTCTCTGCCTTCAATCAAGACTCTCTCACTCTCTGCTCTGAGTCATTCCCGCCAAACTGGAACTCATTTTTCTCTTGCAGTTCATGTTTATAAGTGATAGGAGCAGAATTAGGCCATTCGGCCCATCAAGTCTACTCTGCCATTCAATCATGGCTGATCTATCTCTCCCTCCTAACCCCATTCTCCTGCCTTCTCCCCATAACTTCTGAAACCTGTACTAATCAAGCATCTATCTCTCTCTGCCTTAAATATATCCACTGACTTGGCCTCCACAGCCTTCTTTAGTTTGATAGCGGAGTCAGGGGGTATGGGGCGAAGGCAGGAACGGGGTACTGATTGAGAATGATCAGCCATGATCACATTGAGTGGCGGTGCTGGCTCGAAGGGCCGAATGGCCTCCTCCTGCACCTATTGTCTATTGTCTAATGTTTTGCAAGACTTCACCTCCCTCCTTGTGCCATCCACTCACTATATGTTGACATATCGTTACGTGAGGCCTGGATGGGGAACTCCATGCTGACTCCTATGTATCGCACAGACCAAGCACAGACTGGACGATTGATGCACTGAACACCGTTCACTGTCTGTTCTCCCCGTGACCGTAGATAGACACAAAATGCTGGAGTATCTCCGGGGGGCAGCTGGAGAGAAGGAATGGGCGACGTTTCGGGTCGAGACCCTCCTTCAGTCCATCTTCAGTTCGGATTAAACCAGCAACTTCAGTTGCTTCCTACATTCTCCCCGTGACCTGCGTGGGTTTTCTCCGGGTGCTCCGGTTTCCTCCCACACTCCAAAGATGTGCAGGTTTGTAGGTTAATTGGCTTTGGTAAATATAGTAAATTGTCCCTAGTGTGTGTAGGAGAGAGCTAGTGTGTGCGGGGATCGCTGGTCGGTGCGGACTCGGTGGGCCGAAGGGCCTGTTTCAGCGCTGTATCTCAACACCAAACAAAGACCTGCAGATGCTAGTTTATACTGAAGATAGACAGAAAGTGCTGGAGTAACTCAGCGGGTCAGGCAGCATATTTGGAGAACATGGATAGGTGACGTTTCACGGAGTGCTGGAGTAACTCAACGGGTCAGGCAGCATCTCTGGGGAACATGGATAGGTGACGTTTCACAGAGTGCTGGAGTAACTCAGCGGGTCAGGCAGCATCTCTGGGGAACATGGATAGGTGACGTTCTGGGTCGGGATCTTTCTCCAGTGTCTGGAATTAAATGCGTTTACTCCTATATTGATATCGGTAGCATATTAGGAACACAATTGCAACATTGCAGAAAACTTGATGAAAGATGGGAGTTCTATAATAGGACTGGCTTTGATGCGGAACGGTGCACTATTGAAAACTTATTAAATTAAACCAGCTGGAAAATGAACTTCATCAGACAGAAACACTAAATACGTAAGATTTATAGCACACAACTACCTCGGTTAATTAATGCAAAAGTACCAAATATGGCAGCTTGTCTTTGTCATCAGAATCAAGATTCAGGAGTCAAGAGTGATTTAATGCCATATATCCCAAAATGGGACAATTAAATTCTTACTTGCAGCAGCACATCAGAAAATGTAAACAGAGATGCTGCCTGTCCCGCTGAGTTACTCCAGCATTTTGTGTCTATCTTCGTTGTAAACCAGCGTCTGCAGCTCCTTCCAACACATTTTCTCTGCTCCACTGTCAAATCTACTCACGGTCTGCTTACTTTGAAGATTCCTTCTCTCCTGAGATGCTGCCTGACCTGCTGAGTTACTCCAGCATTTTGTGTCTGCCTTACTTTGAAGATGTTCTCCTCCACTCTCCCACGAGAGTTCTGCAACACCCTCTCCCGCCACTCCCCCTCGGTGGATTGTGCCCTTCTATATCTCCAATCTCCCTCTCCCCTGACATCAGTCTGAAGAAGGGTCTCGACCCGAAACGTCACCCATTCCTTCTCTCCTGAGATGCTGCCTGACCTGCTGAGTTACTCCAGATTTTTGTGTCTCTCTTCGACATGCAAACGATATTACTCTGCAAAACCCGCAATAAACAACACAAAAAGTTCACTGTAAACTGTGAGAACTGAACTATACCTTATTCCCGGTGGCAGGAGTGAAATGAGAGTGTGGCCAGGGTGGTGTGGGTCAGTGAGAGTGTGGCCAGGGTGGTGGGGGCAGTGAGAGTGTGGCCAGGGTGGGGGTGTGGGTCAGTGAGAGTGTGGCCAGGGTGGTGTGGGTCAGTGAGAGTGTGGCCAGGGTGGTGGGGGTCAGTGAGAGTGTGGCCAGGGTGGGGGTGTGGGTCAGTGAGAGTGTGGCCAGGGTGGGGGTGTGGGTCAGTGAGAGTGTGGCCAGGGTGGGGGTGTGGGTCAGTGAGAGTGTGGCCAGGGTGGTGTGGGTCAGTGAGAGTGTGGCCAGGGGGGTGTGGGTCAGTGAGAGTGTGGCCAGGGTGGGTGTGGGTCAGTGAGAGTGTGGCCAGGGTGGTGGGGGTCTCTGATGATGCTGGCTGCCTTTTTGAGGCAGCGACTCCTGTAGATCCCTTCGATGGTGGGGAGGTCAGTACATGTGATGGACCGGGCAGTGAGATGGACCTGACTCATCACTAATCAGAGAAATCAATATTCATACCGCTGGGCTGTAAGCTGCTCGAGCTGAATATGAGATGCTGTTCCTCCAATTTGCGTTGGGCCTCACCCGGGATGCAAGTGTTTATTGCTCGAGGGCATAGCTTTAAGGGATGAAGTTTAAAGGCGATGTGTGGAGCAGGTTCTTTACACAGAGGGGGGTGGGTGCCTGGAACGTGCTGCCAGGGGTGGTGGTGGAGGCAGATACCATCGAGGCGTTTAAGAGACTTTTGGACAGGCACATGCATACACATAGAATGGAGGGGTATGGATTAAAGGTTTAGTTTAGCTTAGTTCATTACTGTCACACATCGAGGTGCAGTGAAAAGATTGTTTTGTTAAGGTCATAATGTCATAAGTGATAGGAGCAGAATTAGCCCATCAAGTCTGCTCCAACATTCAATCACGGCTGATCTATCTCTCCCTCCTAACCCCATTCTCCTGCACTTCTCCCCATAACCCCTGACACCCGTACTAATCAAGAATCTGTCCATCTCTGTCTTTAAATATATCCACTGACTTGTGGCCTCCACAGGCTTCTCTGTAGCGAAGAATTCCACAGATTCACCACCCTCTGACTAAAGAAATTCCTCCTCATCTCCTTCCTAAAAGAACGTCCTTTAACTCTGAGGCTGTGACCTCTGGTCCTAGACTCTCCCACTAATGGAAACATCCTCTCCACATCCACTCTATCCAGGCCGCTCACTATTCTGGTGTTGACTGATAAGTGATGGTCTAGGCCTCATAGTTAGGCCTATCCCTAAGCACGGATATTGTGGGCCGAAGGGCCGAAGTTTCCACTCTGTACCGCTAGACTCAACTAAACTAACACGATGGAATTTCAACAGAAACTTGACACCCCTCAGTTTCTGCAGAATAAATTGTCCCGGACATTCCCGTAAACTGCAGCTGTGCAAAGCTCGGGCTTGTAAGAAACAAAATGCCAGAACTATTAATCCGTGCTGCCTTGAAATAAATCTGCTGATTAGAATTCGTAGCTGCAGTTAACAGCACAGCTTCAGTCAAAGTATTAGCCATTAGTAAGATGATTCCAGGTCAGTACTTAGCTTGGAACAGAAACAATCAGAATATTGGCTGGGCGATCGTTTTGCTGAAAACCTCCGCTCAGTCCGCCTCGGCCTACCTGATCTCCCGGTTGCTCAGCACTTTAACTCCCCCTCCCATTCCCACACTGACCTTCCTGTCCTGGGCCTCCTCCTCTGTCAGAGTGAGGAACAGCGCAAATTGGAGGAACAGCATCTCATATTTCACTTGGGTAGTTTACACCGCACCTCTAGCTTTCCCTCTCTTCGTCCCTCCCCCACCCTAGTTCTCCGACTATTCACTGATTTATGTCTCCTTGTCACCTTCCTCTCGGCTAACAATAAACCATTCTACATTTCCTTATCACATCTGCTTTCATTTGTCCTTTTTACGCCTCACCCTCCCCTGACTCTCAGTCTGAAGAAAGGTCTCGACCCAAAACGTCACCCATTCCTTCTCTCCAGAGATGCTGCCTGACCCGCTGAGTAACTCCAGCATTTTGTGCCTACCATTAAAGACTTGTCCCACCCCGGCCATTCCTTCTTCTCCCCACTCCTGCCCGCCAGACGGTGCAGAAGCTTGAAAGCGTGTGCCACCAGACTCGGGAACAGCATCTTCCCCTCTGTTATCAGGCTTCTGAATTGTCCTTCCGTAAGCTAGGGTCGTGTCCGATTCACCTCTACCCCATTGCGGACATTGGACTTTGTCTGTGGAACTGATGCGCTACGATGCTGAGAACTATATTCTGCACTCTGGATCTTCCCCTTTGTTCTACCTATTGTACTGGAGTTTGGCTTGCGTAGTATTATCTGATCTGTTTGGGTAGTATACAAAGCAAAGCTTTTCACAGTTCCTCAGTACAAACAACAACAATAAACCTAAACCTAAAACATCGCCAATCATCAAAATTCTCAAGACCAGTATTGACCAAACAATAGCTTTTCACTGTACCTCGGTAGTTTGGTTTAGAGATACAGCGGAAACAGGCCCTTCGGCCCATCGACCCCATGCCAACCAGCGATCCCCGCACACTACACTATCCTACACACACTAGGCTCAATTTACATTTACACCAAGCCAATTAATCTACAAACCTGCACGTCTTTGGAGTGTGGGAGGAAACCGGAGCGCCCGGAGAAAACCCACGCAGGTCACGGGGAGAACGTACAAACTCCACGTACAGACGGCGCCCGTAGTCGGGATGAAACCCGGGTCTCTGGCGCTGTGATACAGCAGCTCTACCCGCTGTGCCACCGTGCCACCTGGTCCCTGCAACACAAATAAACCGAAATCTAAACCTTGTCCATGTCCCGTGAATGATTTAAAAATAATTCACTTTGTTAAAACGGTCTTAGATCTGCTGCATGTAAACAAACTGCCATCAATTTTACCCTCCCCTCACACTTGACAAGCAAAGAATTCTCAGTTCTTGTCAAACTCTGGACTGCAACACAGATTCTGTGGTCTAATTTAAAACTGCCACACAAAAGTATGTAGGCAGGAGTTTGAAATTATAAAACTCTGCTATCTATATACGAAAACTCTTGTTTGTTTGTTCCTGAACTACATCCAAAACGGTCCACGATAGCCCGACAATCTTAGGCCCACCTTACTCGCCATCGTCCCTTTGGTGCTAATGGAAGACGTTTCATTGAAATCGGTGTTATATTTTAAAAGTTATTCACATTTTTAAGTTTAAATCTATCTCCTAGGGAGGGAGGGGGGGGGGGGGGTGGAGGATAAGGGGGTTGAGGGGGATGGAGTCAAGTCAAGTCAAGTCAATTTTATTCGTATAGCACATTTAAAAACAACCCACGTTGACCAAAGTGCTGTACATCTGATTAGGTTCCAATAGAAAAAAAAAAGAAACAAACAG
This sequence comes from Rhinoraja longicauda, assembly GCF_053455715.1. Lineage (NCBI taxonomy): Eukaryota > Metazoa > Chordata > Chondrichthyes > Rajiformes > Arhynchobatidae > Rhinoraja > Rhinoraja longicauda. The sequence continues at coordinate 2,371,202 of NC_135978.1, forward strand.
TAGCACGCAAACAGTTCACAGCGCCTCCTCAATGAGCCTCAAACGCTAGGGAGTAGAAATAGGTTTTGAGCCTGGATTTAAAGGAGTGGATGGAGGGGGCAGTTCTGATGGGGAGAGGGATGCTGTTCCACAGTCTAGGAGCTGCAACCGCAAAAGCGCGGTCACCCCTGAGTTTAAGCCTAGACCGCGGGATAGTGAGTAGCCCCAAGTCGGCCGACCTGAGGGACCTGGAGATAGAGAGGTGGGTTAGAAGATTTTTGATGTAGGGGGGGGGGGGGAGTGTCCATTTAGGGCTTTATACGTGAATAGGAGGAGCTTGAAGTTGATTCTGTACCGTACAGGGAGCCAGTGGAGAGAGGCCAGAATCGGCGTGATGTGGTCCCTTTTACGGGTACCCGTCAGGAGTCTCGCTGCGGCGTTTTGAACCAGTTGCAGGCGGGACAGGGAAGATTGGCTGATCCCAGTGTATAGGGAGTTGCAGTAGTCTAGGCGGGAGGAAATGAAAGCGTGAATGATTTTTTCTGTGTCGTCGAATTGGGGGAGGGGGGGGGGGGAGGGGGAAGGGGAAAGGGGGAAGGGGAAAGGGGGAAGGGGAAAGGGGGAAGGGGGGATGGAGGAAGGGGGGGGTTGAGGGGGATGGAGTGGGGGGGAGGGGAAGGGGAGGAGGGAGGGGGGAGGAGGGAGGGGGGAGGAGGGAGGGGGAGGAGGGAGGGGGGAAGGAGGGAGGGAGGGGGGGTTGAGGGGATGGAGTGGGGGAGGGGAAGGGGAGGAGGGAGGGGGAGGAGGGAGGGGGGAGGAGGGAGGGGGGAGGAGGGAGGGGGGGAGGAGGGAGGGAGAGGGGGGTTGAGGGGGATGGAGTGGGGGGGAAGGGAAGGGGGAGGGGAAAGGGGGAGGGGAGGAGGGAGGGGGAAGGAGGGGGGAGGGGGGAGGGGGGTTGAGGGGGATGGAGTGGGGGGAGGGGAAGGGGGGAGGGGAAAGGGGGAGGGGAGGAGGGAGGGGGGAAGGAGGGGGGAGGGGATGGAGTGTGGGGGAGGGGAAGGGTGGAGGGGAAAGGGGGAGGAGGAAGGGGGAGGGGGGAGGGGAGGGGGAGGGGGTAAGGAGGAGGGGGAGGAGAGGGTGCTACACAAATGCAGGAGAGGTTTGGGCCCAACTGGTCCACTTGGTCTAGTTTTTAATAATAATATATTTGCTTGTTGCCTCAGTATATTCCATCTCAATGAGACAGATGAAGGCAATTCTTCAAATTTAAAAAACGTGCTCAAAAAGTAGATGGAACTGTTCAAAGCAGGCACTGTTCAGAGAATCAAAGAGTCAGACACCGTAGAAATCAGGTCCCCCCCGGTCCCTTAAATTGTGTCAACCATCCATCACGCGTTGACACTAATCCAGCACGAATCCTATTTTATTTTATTCTTGTCATTCAACAACAGTCTCATTGCAGCCAAAACTGGATCGTCAGACGAACCGAGACTGAGTTATCCACAGACTGAGTTAGCCAGAGACTGAGTTAGCCAGAGACTGAGTTAGCCAGAGACTGAGTTAGCCAGAGACTGCGTTAGCCAGAGACTGAGTTATCCACAGACTGAGTTAGCCAGAGACTGCGTTAGCCAGAGACTGAGTTATCCACAGACTGAGTTAGCCAGAGACTGAGTTAGCCAGAGACTGAGTTAGCCAGAGACTGAGTTAGCCAGAGACTGCGTTAGCCAGAGACTGAGTTAGCCAGAGACTGCGTTAGCCAGAGACTGCGTTAGCCAGAGACTGCGTTAGCCAGAGACTGAGTTATCCACAGACTGAGTTAGCCAGAGACTGAGTTAGCCAGAGACTGAGTTAGCCACAGACTGAGTTAGCCACAGACTGAGTTAGCCAGAGACTGAGTTAGCCACAGACTGAGTTAGCCACAGACTGAGTTAGCCAGAGACTGCGTTAGCCAGAGACTGCGTTAGCCAGAGACTGCGTTAGCCAGAGACTGAGTTAGCCACAGACTGAGTTAGCCAGAGACTGAGTTAGCCACAGACTGAGTTAGCCACAGACTGAGTTAGCCAGAGACTGCGTTAGCCAGAGACTGAGTTATCCACAGACTGAGTTAGCCAGAGACTGAGTTAGCCAGAGACTGAGTTAGCCAGAGACTGAGTTAGCCAGAGACTGAGTTAGCCAGAGACTGAGTTAGCCAGAGACTGAGTTAGCCAGAGACTGCGTTAGCCAGAGACTGAGTTATCCACAGACTGAGTTAGCCAGAGACTGCGTTAGCCAGAGACTGAGTTATCCACAGACTGAGTTAGCCAGAGACTGAGTTAGCCAGAGACTGAGTTAGCCAGAGACTGAGTTAGCCAGAGACTGCGTTAGCCAGAGACTGAGTTAGCCAGAGACTGCGTTAGCCAGAGACTGCGTTAGCCAGAGACTGCGTTATCCAGAGACTGAGTTATCCACAGACTGAGTTAGCCAGAGACTGAGTTAGCCAGAGACTGAGTTAGCCACAGACTGAGTTAGCCACAGACTGAGTTAGCCAGAGACTGAGTTAGCCACAGACTGAGTTAGCCACAGACTGAGTTAGCCAGAGACTGCGTTAGCCAGAGACTGCGTTAGCCAGAGACTGCGTTAGCCAGAGACTGAGTTAGCCACAGACTGAGTTAGCCAGAGACTGAGTTAGCCACAGACTGAGTTAGCCACAGACTGAGTTAGCCAGAGACTGCGTTAGCCAGAGACTGAGTTATCCACAGACTGAGTTAGCCAGAGACTGAGTTAGCCAGAGACTGAGTTAGCCAGAGACTGAGTTAGCCAGAGACTGAGTTAGCCAGAGACTGAGTTAGCCAGAGACTGAGTTAGCCAGAGACTGCGTTAGCCAGAGACTGAGTTATCCACAGACTGAGTTAGCCAGAGACTGAGTTAGCCAGAGACTGAGTTAGCCACAGACTGAGTTAGCCACAGACTGAGTTAGCCAGAGACTGCGTTAGCCAGAGACTGAGTTATCCACAGACTGAGTTAGCCAGAGACTGAGTTAGCCAGAGACTGAGTTAGCCAGAGACTGAGTTAGCCAGAGACTGAGTTAGCCAGGGACTGAGTTAGCCAGAGACTGAGTTAGCCAGAGACTGCGTTAGCCAGAGACTGAGTTATCCACAGACTGAGTTAGCCAGAGACTGAGTTAGCCAGAGACTGAGTTAGCCACAGACTGAGTTAGCCAGAGACTGCGTTAGCCAGAGACTGAGTTATCCACAGACTGAGTTAGCCAGAGACTGAGTTAGCCAGAGACTGAGTTAGCCAGAGACTGAGTTAGCCAGAGACTGAGTTAGCCAGAGACTGAGTTAGCCAGAGACTGAGTTAGCCAGAGACTGCGTTAGCCAGAGACTGAGTTATCCACAGACTGAGTTAGCCAGAGACTGAGTTAGCCAGAGACTGAGTTAGCCACAGACTGAGTTAGCCACAGACTGAGTTAGCCAGAGACTGCGTTAGCCAGAGACTGAGTTATCCACAGACTGAGTTAGCCAGAGACTGAGTTAGCCAGAGACTGAGTTAGCCAGAGACTGAGTTAGCCAGAGACTGAGTTAGCCAGGGACTGAGTTAGCCAGAGACTGAGTTAGCCAGAGACTGCGTTAGCCAGAGACTGAGTTATCCACAGACTGAGTTAGCCAGAGACTGAGTTAGCCAGAGACTGAGTTAGCCAGAGACTGAGTTAGCCAGAGACTGAGTTAGCCAGAGACTGAGTTAGCCAGAGACTGAGTTAGCCAGAGACTGAGTTAGCCAGAGACAAGCCAAGATCGTCAAGACTCCATTTCCTTCAGTCATTCTGTGTGTGGGTGCAACATGGAATCAAACAGCACAGAAGCAGGCCCTTCGGCACATCTAGTCCATGCTGACAATTTTGACATTCTGGGATACTTCCATTTGCCTGATTTGGCCCATATCCCTCGGTTGAGTTGCTGCCTCACAGTGCCAGAGACCCGGGTTCCATCCCGACTACGGGTGCTGTCTGTACGGAGTTTGTACGTTCTCCCCGTGACCTGCGTGGGTTTTCTCCGGGCACTCCGGTTTCCTCTCACACTCCGGGTTTGCAGGTTAATTGGCTTCGGTAAATGATTGTAAATTGTTCCTAGTGTGTGTCGGACAGTGCTAGTGTATGGGGTATAAGAAAATAACTGCAGGTGCTGGTACAAATCAAAGGTATTTATTCACAAAATGCTGGAGTAACTCAGCATGCACAGATTTGGTGGGCCGAAGGGCCTGTTTCCACACTGTGTCTCGAAAACTAAACCTAACTAAATTTCTACACCAGGAGAAAGGTTCTGACTGTCTACCCTCTCCAGGCCTCTGATAATTTTATATACTTCTCTCAAGTCTCCCCTCAACCTCTGACGATCCAGAGAAAACAGTTTGAGTCCATCCAACCTGTCTCTGCATGGTCCTCATTATTCATGGTATGTTCTACCTGATAACCTCTCCTTGACAGAACCACAATGAACATTGGACGCTCTGGCTTATATATTGAGACTTCAGGCTGGGAGTGAAATTTACCGGGATACTGGGAAAAGGGTCTAAAATCATGAGAGGAATAGATCGGGTAGATGCACAGAGTCTCTTGCCCAGAGTTGGTGAATCGAGAAATAGAGGACATAGGTTCAAGGTGAAGCAGGGAAAAGATTTAATAGGAATCTGAGGGGTAACATTCTCACACAGAGGGTGGTGGGTGTATGGAACGAGCTGCCAGAGGAGATATTTGAGGCTGGGACTATCCCAACGTTTAAGAAACAGTTAGACAGGTACATGGATAGGACAGGTTTGGAGGGATATGGGTCAAATGCAGGCAGGTGGGACTAGTTTAAATGGGACATTTTAACCGGTGTGGGCAAGTTGGGATGAAGGGCCTGTTTCCACACTGTATCACTCTATAACTATTGGAGGCCCCAAATCCAGGAGGGAATATCTACCACAGGAATTCCTCCCACACCTCACGACTGTTTATAACTTCATGTTCATGAGTGATAGGAGCAGAATTAGGCCATTCGGCCCATCATGTCTACTCTGCTGACAATCATGGCTGATCTATCTCTCCCTCTCAACCCCACTCTCCTGCCTTCTCCCCATAACCCCTGACACCCGTACCAATCAAGAATCTATCTATCTCTGCCTTAAAGATGTCCACTGACTTGGCCTCCACAGCCGTCTGTGGCAAAGAATTCCACAGATTCACCACCCTCTGACTAATGAAATTCCTCCTCATCTCCTTCCTAAAGGAACGTCCTCTAATTCTGAGGCTGTGCCCTCTGGTCCTAGACTCTCCCACCAGTGGAAACATCCTCCCCACATCCACTCTATCCAGGCCGCTCACTATTCTGTGCGTTTCAATGAGGTCCCCCCTCATCCTTCTAAACTCCAGCGAGTACAGGCCCAGTGCTGACAAACGCTCATCATGTGTTTGAAGAAGTCTTGGCAACTTGAAGGTTTTGGAAGTTAATTCTAGAGGGAGGAGTATTGGAAAGGGAAATGTTAGTCTTATTCTGTTGGAGCTGCAAGATTACACTCACATGCTGTTCTCTTTTAATAAGTAATGATCAGAATTTTAAATTCAAGGAAAAATAATCAGTTAAACTAATTAACTGAAGGCTACGAGAATTGTTTTCCTAGCTTTATCAAACTTGGGGCAGTATAGTTTAATATTTCCTGTTTAGTTTAGTTTAGTTTAGAGATACAGCGCGGAACCAGGCCCCTCGGCCCACCGGGTCCGCGCCGACCAGCGATCCCCGCACACTAACACTATCCTACACACACCAGGGACAATTTACATTTTATACCAAGTCAATTAACATCCAAACCTGTACGTCTTTGGAGTGTGGGAGGAAACTGAAGATTGGAGAGAAAGCCCACGCAGGTCACGGGGAGAACGTGCAAACTCCGTACAGACGGCGCCCGTAGTCGGGATGGAACCCGTGTCCTTGGCACTGCGAGCACTGTTTGGCAGCAACTCTACCGCTGCGCCACCGTGCCGCCCTTAGTTTGTTAAACAATTAAAAAGGCTTTGAGAATCTATTCCCTCGTGTTTGTTAAAATTGGAGCAGTTTAGCTTAATATTTCTTGCTAAGTTCGGTGATCAGGGAGAACGCATTTTGATGAGGCGCAGTAGATTAGCCGGTTGAGACCCGGGTTCGATCCTGACCTCGGGCGCTGTCTGTGTGGAATTTGCATGTTCTCGCTGGGACTGCGTGGGTTTCAATAGACAATAGACAATAGACAATAGGTGCAGGAGGAGGCCATTCGGCCCCTTGACTCAGCACCGCCATTCAATGTGATCATGGCTGATCATTCTCAATCAGTACCCCGTTCCTGCCCTCTCCCCATACCCCTAACTCCGCTATCCTTAAGAGCTCTATCTAGCTCTCTCTTGAATGCATTCAGAGAATTGGCCTCCACTGCCTTCTGAGGCAGAGAATTCCACAGATTCACAACTCTCTGACTGAAAAAGTTTTTCCTCATCTCAGTTCTAAATGGCCTACCCCTTATTCTTAAACTGTGGCCCCTTGTTCTGGACTCCCCCAACATTGGGAACATGTTTCCTGCCTCTAACGTGTCCAACCCCTTAATAATCTTATACGTTTCGATAAGATCCCCTCTCATCCTTCTAAATTCCAGTGTATACAAGCCCAGCCGCTCCAGTCTTTCAACATATGACAGTCCCGCCATTCCGGGAATTAACCTAGTAAACCTACGCTGCACGCCCTCAATAGCAAGAATATCCTTCCTCAAATTTGGAGACTAAAACTGCACACAGTACTCCAGGTGCGGTCTCACTAGGGCCCTGTACAACTGCAGAAGGACCTCTTTGCTCCTATACTCAACTCCTCTTGTTATGAAGGCCAACATTTTGTTTCCTCCGGGTGCTCCGGTTTCCTCCCTCGTCCCAAATAGCACGCAACAAAAGCTTTTCACTGTACCTCGGTACACGTGACAATAAACTGAACTGAACTAAACTATAATGTACCTCCTCACAAGACATTGGACTTGGAGTTAATGCATTACTCTCACATGACCTTCCATTGTCTAATGTACCACCACACACGAGCAGGGAGGATCTTCAGATGCTGGTATTAAACCGAAGATAGACACAAAAAGCTGGACTAACGCAGCGGGTCAGGCAGCATCTCTGGAGAAAAGGAGTAGGTGACGTTTCGGATCGAGACCAGTGTTCAGTCTGAAGAAGGGTCTCGACCCGAAACGTCACCCACTCCTTTTTCTCCAGAGATGCTGCCTGACCCGCTGAGTTACTCCAGCTCATAATGTTCTAAGGTCATAAATGATAGGAGCAGAATTAGGCCATTCCGCCCATCAAGTCTACTCCGCCATTCAATCATAGCTCATCTATCTCTCCATCCTAACCCCATTTTCCTGCCTTCTCCCCATAACCCCTGACACCCGCACTAATCAAGAATCTATCTATCTCTGCCTTAAACAGTCTTTCTGTTACTTGAAAGACTCCGCAACAAAACAGGTCTCACAATTCACTCCCAAGCCTACAAAGACCACATACAGCACTATAAAGATGCCCTCTCCCGTGCCCACTCCACCTACTACTCTCAAATAATTCACTCTGGCTCCGGAAACCCAAAAACACTCTTCTCTACAATAAACAAACTCCTCAGCCCCCTGGACACCATCTCCCAATCATTCACAGTTGACAAATGCACCACTTTCCTTTCATTCTTCCAAAGCAAAATAGACAACATCTACAGCACCTTAACCACCAACGCACCTGCTCCCCCTCAAACCACCTGCCCCCCCCTTATCCTGTCAGCCCCTGCCTCAGTTCTCCCCAATCTCCACCACCGACCCCTCTGACCTCTTCACAGGAATAAAAACTGCCACCTGCTCTCTGGACCCCATCCCCTCCAGCTTTGTCAAGGCCTGCCTTCCTGCTCTCTCTCCACTTATCACTGCAACAATAAACTCCTCCCTGTCCACTGGCATCGTCCCCCCATCCCTCAAAATCGCTGCTGTCACCCCCATTCTGAAAAAACCTGGACTAAACCCTGACACCCCAAACAACTTCAGACCAATCTCCAACCTACCCTTTCTGTCCAAAGTTTTGGAACGTGCTGTAGCTTCCCAACTCAAATACCACCTCTCTACCAATAACCTGTATGAAACTTTCCAATCCGGATTCCGCTCAAACCACTGTACTGAAACTGCGCTCCTCAAAATCACAAACGACATTCTCCTCTCCTCCGACGCTGGCAACCTCAACATCCTCATCCTACTTGACCTCAGCGCCGCCTTTGACACCATAAATCACTCCATTCTCCTCACCCGACTTGAAACCTCCCTTAACATCACCGGAAAAGCCCTATCCTGGTTCAAATCTTACCTCTCTGACAGACACCAGTTCATCTCCATTAACAACTGTAAATCCCCCACCGCTCCCCTCCCCCAAGGTGTCCCCCAAGGCTCAGTCCTTGGCCCCCTCCTCTTCATCCTCTACCTGTTCCCCCTTGGTCAATTAATCCGCTGTCATGGTCTCAACTTCCACTGCTTCGCCGATGATATCCAGCTCCTCATCTCCACCAAGTCAATCTCCCCCACCACACACTCTACACTGACAAACTGCATCACTGAAATAAAATCTTGGCTTCAATCAAACTTCCTCAAACTCAATTGCAACAAATCTGAAATCATCATCATTGGTCCAAAAACGCTCACCAAATCCACCCAAAACTTCATCCTCAACATTGATGGTCTCCCAGTATCCACCTCACCTCACATCCGGAATCTTGGAATCATCCTTGATCAAACCCTCTCCTTCGACAAACACATCAAACACATCACAAAGACAGCCTTCTTCCACCTCAAAAACATTGCCCGTCTCCGTCCATCCCTCTCCTCCACAGCTGCAGAAACCTTCATCCACGCCTTCATCACCTCCCGTCTGGACTACTGCAACAGCCTCCTCTATGGCGCACCCTCAAAAATCATCAGTAAACTTCAATACATTCAAAACTCCGCTGCCCGTCTACTCACCCACACCCCGATCCGTGACCATATCACCCCCGTCCTTTATAAACTCCACTGGCTCCCCATCCCCCAGAGAATCCAGTACAAAATCCTCCTCATAACCTACAAAGCCCTCCATAACCTGGCCCCATCCTACTTGACCGACCTCCTCCACAGGCACACTCCCACCTGCACCCTCCGCTCTGCCGCTGCCAATCTCCTATCCCCCCACATCCGGACCAAACTCAGATCCTGGGGGGACAGGGCTTTCTCCATCGCTGCTCCCACCCTATGGAACTCACTACCCCAAACCGTTAGAGACTCCTCCACACTCACCACATTCAAAACATCGCTGAAGTCTCACCTGTTCAGTACTGCCTTCAACCACTGAAGGTCACCTCACCTTCTGTCTCCTTTCTCTGTTCGTTTATTTATTTACTTATTTATCTATTTATTCATTTCCCTATGTTCTCAAAATCTCTGTAAAGCGTCTTTGAGTATATGAAAAGCGCTATATAAATAAAATGCATTATTATTATTATTATTATTAAACCTATTCACTGACTTGGCCTCCACAGCCTTCTGTGGCAAAGAATTCCACAGATTCACCACCCTCTGACTAAATAAATTCCTCCTTATCTCCTTCCTAAAGGAACATCCTTTAATTCTGAGGCTGTGCCCTCTGGTCCTAGACTCTCCCACCAGTGGAAACATCCTCTCCACATCCACTCTATCCAGGCCGCTCACTATTCAGTAAGTTTCAATGAGGTCCCCCCTCATCCTTCTAAACTCCAGCGAGTACAGGCCCAGTGCCCACAAATGCTCATCACGTGTTAAACTGGAGCTATTTGTGAATACCTCCTCACCTAGAAACTTGGAAACATAGAAAATAGGTGCAGAAGGAGGCCATTCATCACTTCGAGCCAGCACCGCCATTCAATATGATCATGGCTGATCATCCAGAATCAGTACCCCGTTCCCGCTTTCTCCCCATACCCCTTGATTCCGTTAGCCCGAAGGGCTAAATCTAACTCTCTCTTGAAAACATCCAGTCAATTTTTCCTCCACTGCCTTCTGTGGCAGAGAATTCCACAGATTCACAACTCTCTGGGTGAAAACATTTTTCCTCACCTCAGTCCTAAATGGCCGACCCCTTATTCTTAAACTGTGACCCCTGGTTCTGGACTCCCCCAAAATGGGGAACACTGTTCCTGCATCTAGCCTGTCCAATTCCTTACCTTGAGGTCAGAGTGTATGATGTCCCACTCTGACCGGACGTGGGACTGTGCAACATGAGGAAAGCCTCTCGGTCAGAAGTGCCAGAGACCGGGGGGGAGGATGAGCAGAAAGCACAGGGTTAATGAGTGCAAGATTCAGAAAACATCTTTACCAAACACCCTGTGAGCAGAGCACTCGATTTAGCTTCAGGCAAGATCTCTGAAAACAAAAGTGAATGACCTTGGATCGCTGTGAAGATAAAGAGATTGGCAGATACCCAAAGTGCAGTAACAACCTCTCCAAAGCCAAGCTGATGGAGACCCCTTTCCTTCCATTAGTGACGATACTCTCTCCCACATGCGTACCTGGAGTGGGGGGGAATAACTCAACACGATCATACTGTCTTCTGCTGCTCCCTTGGAAACCCCAGACACAAATAATTCATAATGCTATTTTCCTTGCCCTTGGCAAGGCCATTGTCATGCAGATATATGTTTACTTATGTGTAGCAAAGGACTGCAGGTGCCGGTTTAAACCGAAGGTAGACACAGAATGCTGGAGTAACTCAGTGGGACAGGCAGCATCTCTGGAGAGAAGGGATGGGTCGAGACCCTTCTTCAGACTGATGTCAGGGGAGGGAGCGGGATAGAAATGGAAAATAGAAATGTAAAATGTAAAATGCAAAGATAGGATGTAATCGGAGACAGTAAGACTGGTGGGAGAACTGGGAAGGGGGAGGAGATGGAGAGAGAGGGAAAGCAAGGGCTATTTGAAATGAGAGAAATCAATGTTCATACCGCTGGGGTGTAAACTACCCAAACGAAATATGCAAAATACCTCAGCACCAACCAGTCTACTCTGCCATTCAATCATGGCCGATCTATCTCTCCCTCCTAACCCCATTCTCCTGCCTTCTCCCCATAACCCCTGACACCCGCACTAATCAAGCATCTATCTATCTCTGCCTTAGAATGAAAGAATGGATCGACTGGGCTTATATCCACTGGAATTTAGAAGGATGAGAGGAAATCTTATAGAAACATATAAAATTCATTAGGGATTGGACAGGCTAGATGCAGGAAAAATGTTCCCGATGTCGGGGGAGTCCAGAACCAGGGGTCACACAGTTTAAGAATAAGGGGTCGGCCATTTAGGACTGAGATGAGGAAAAACTTTTTCACCCAGAGAGTTGTGAATCTGTGGAATTCTCTGCCACAGAAGGCAGTGGAGGCCAATTCACTGGATGTTTTCAAGAGTGAGTTAGATGTAGCTCTTGGGGCTGATGGAATCAAGGGATATGGGGAGAAAGCAGGAACGGGGTACTGATTGTGGATGATCAGCCATGTCTGAAGAAGGGTCTCGGCCCGAAACGTCGCCCATTCCTTCTCTCCTGAGTTGCTGCTTGACCCGCGGAGTTTCTCCAGCATTTTGTGTCTACCTTCATATTGAATGGCGGAGGGCCGAATGGCCTACTCCTGCACCTATTTTCTATGTTTCTATGTCTCTATGTTGAAAATTTTAGATTTAGAGATACAGCACGAAAACAGGCCCTTTGGCCCACCGAGTCCGCGCCGCCCAGCGATCCCCGCACATTAACACTATCCTACACACACTAGGGACAATTTTTACATTTACCCAGTCAATTAACCTACAAACCTGCACGTCTTTGGAGTGTGGGAGGAAACCGAAGATCTCGGAGAAAACCCACGCAGGTCACGGGGAGAACGTACAAACTCCGTACAGGCGGCGCCCGTAGTCAGGATCGAACCCGGGTCTCCGGCGCTGCATTCGCTGTAAGGCAGCAACTCTACCGCCGCGCCACCGTTTCCATTGACTTGGCCTCCACAGCCGTCTGTGGCAATGAATTCCACAGATTCACCGCCCTCTGACTGAACAGATCAAGTGAAGAGAATTTTTTCTCAAGTTTGATGTCAGTTGTAACAAAGGGAACATGTAGTCAATGTGCAAGGACATCTGTCTTGCACGTGTGAGTGGAACAGGAATCTTTGACAGTGAAAAGTACAATGCTGTTGTACAGTCAGGATTGTAATAACCAAGCCTGACAAGCAATGGACAAACATAATGATCCCAGCCCTCGTAGAATTATTATTCAGCATCTTGTGTCTAGTGGGTCGTGTGGAATCTTAAGATCAGAGTTAACAATGGTTCGGAGTTGGAATTAAAAGATTGTGCTTTGTGCATCATTCAGCAAGGCCAAATATGAATCCTGCAATGAAGGTAGACGGAACTCATAACTGGGAGTTAGTATTGTGTGTAGGAGGGAACAGGAGATGCTGGTTTAAGCTGAAGACCGACACAAAGTGCTGGAGTTTTGTTTAGAGATACAGCGCGGAAACAGGCCCTTCGGCCCACCGAGTCCGCGCCGACCAGCGATCCCCGCACACTAACACTATCCTACACACAATTTTACATTTACACCAAGCCAATTAACCTACAAACCTGCACGTCTTTGGAGTGTGGGAGGAAACCGAAGATCTCGGAGAAAACCCACGCAGGTCACGGGGAGAACGTACAAACTCCATACAGACGGCGCCCGTGGTCGGGATCGAGCCCAGATCTCTGGCGCTGTGAGGCAGCAACTCTACTGCTGCACCACCAGTAACTCAACGTGTCAGGCAGCATCTCTGGAGAAAAAGATACGTGAGGTTTGATGAAGGGGCTTGACCTGAAACGTCACCTATTCCTTTTCTCCGGGTGATATTGTGTAGTTTTGTCTTTTTACACTATTATTGTTTGTTTATTTTTATGCGTTTGTAAGTTCATATGTTCATAGGCGATAGGAGCAGAATTAGGCCATTCGGCCCATCAAGTCTACTCCGCCATTTAATCATGGGTATCACAAAATACTGGAGTAACTCAGCGGGTCAGGCAGTATCTCAGGACGGAAGGAATGGGTGACGTTTTGGGTCGAGACCCTTCTGCAGTCTGAAGAAGGGTCTCGACCTGAAACATCACCCATTCTTTCTCTCCTGAGATGCTGCCTGACCCGCTGAGTTACTCCAGCATTTTGCGATAACCTCGATTTGTACCAGCATCTGCAGTTATTTTCCTACACAACCCGCCATTCAATCACATCTGATCTATCTCTCCCTCCTAACCCCATTCTCCTCCCTTCCCCCCATAACCCCTGACACCCGTACTAATCAAGAATCTATCTATCTCTGCCTTAAAGCTATCCACTGACTTGGTCTCCACAGCCGTCTGTGGCAAAGAATTCTACAGATTCACCACCCTCTGACTAAAGAAATTCCTCCCCACCTCCTTCCTAAAGGGACCGTCCTTTAATTCTGAGGCTGTGCCCTCTGGTGCTGGACTCTCCCACTGGTGGAAACATCCTTTCCACATCCACTCTGTCCAGAATCCATTTGACCAGCAGTCATGTTCCCGAATTACTGATTAATAACAAATTCTTCTATTCTGTCTCCATAAGATTTCAATCTCGGGCAATGTTGTTTTTCCATTCCAAGTAATTTTACAGATCTTTCTCCAGAAAGTTACAGTACAGCAGCATAAGTGGCAATTGTGATGAAGTATTGATCGGTGCTACTTTGGTGCCAACTTCTCTTGCCCAGAGGTGAACACAATAATCCATTGGTGACCCAGACAGTCTTCGACAGATCTCTCAGATAGATCCTCATTGATTGACAACCTCGTGTTCTGTTAATAAAACTAAGGCTCTTTGGAAGAAGGCTCCTGACCCGAAACGTCACCTGTCCATGTTCTCCAGAGATGCTGCCTGACCCGCTGAGTTACTCCAGCACTCTGTGAAACGTCACCTATCCATGTTCTCCAGAGATGCTGCCTGACCCGCTGAGTTACTCCAGCACTCTGTGAAACGTCACCTATCCATGTTCTCCACAGATGCTGCATGACTTCCAGCACTTTGTCCTTGGCTCCTTCCGAAGAATATAAATGTGTGTGCGTGTGCGCGCGCGTGCGTGTGCGTGTGGTGTGTGTGTGTGTGTGTGTGTGTGTGTATTTGTGTGTGTGTGTGTGTGTGTGTGTGTGTGTGTGTGTGTGTGTGCGCGTGCGTGCGTGCGTGCGTGTGCGTGTGCATGTGTGAGTGTGCGTGTGTGTGTGTGTGTGTGCGCGTGCGTGCGTGCGTGTGCGTGTGCATGTGTGAGTGTGCGTGTGTGTGTGTGTATGTGTGTGCGTGTGTGTGTGTGTGTGTGCGCGCGCGTGCGTGCGTGTGCGTGTGCATGTGTGAGTGTGCGTGTGTGTGTGTGTGTGTGTGTGCGTGCGTGTGTGTGTGTATACATATACTGAACATTTTTCTCATTTCTAAAGTTATATTACATTATGTTACATGATATTGAATTATATTATATTACATTACATTATATCTGATTTTTTTTCACGTTTATTTTAATGTTTACAGAGACCTATGTCTGAAGAAGGGTCTTGGCCTGAAACATCACCCATTCCTTCTCTCCACAGATGCTGCCTGACCCGCTGAGTTACTCCAGCACTTTGTGTTTATCCTAGGTATAAACTAGCTTCTGCAGTTGCTTCCTGCACTGTTTTGTACACATTGTGTTGTGCTGCTGTGGGTAAGAATGTTGTTGTTCTGTCTGGGACGTATGACAATAAACCAGTCTAGACTCTTGTGTTTTGTGTGTGTAAGCTGATGTAAAGGCAGGCTTGCAATGCCTCACACTTGACTGAGTGCAACAGGTCGCCATGCTGTGGTAATCGAGTGTCTCACCATGACGATACAATGAAAGACCGTAACATCTTGTCCCGTTACGCCACATTAAATTGACTCTTCACCGTATCATTCTATCGGCACTAGCCGTGGCGTCTACAGTCCAGGGACAAGTGCAGAGAGCAGAGCTTAGGGGCGGCACGGTGGGGCAGCGGGTAGAGCTGCTGCCTCACAGCTCCAGAGACCCGGGTTCCATCCCGACTACGGGCGCTGTCTGTACGGAGTTTGTACGTTCTCCCCATGACCTGCGTGGGTTTTCATTGTGGGTTAATTGGCTTTGGTAATATTGTTTTAAAATTGTCCCTGGTGTGTGTAGGATTGTGCTAGTGTGCGGGGATCGCCGGTCAGCACGGACTCGGTGGGATGAAGGGCCTGTTTCAGCGCCGTATCTCTAAACTAAAAGATAAATGAATTACATACGGTGTTGCACATCGTCCGAAAGGCACAGAATAATACAAACGGAACCAAACTAAATCAGCAGCACACAAAAGGGAAAGCAAAATAGAAAATAAAACAAATGTCGATCCTGTTTCACAAGTGCTAATGTTGACTGGAATGGGCTGAGTTGCCGAGACATACTCTGGGGCTCATTGTTATTCACAGTATAATACATGGTGCCTGTTGCAACAGTCCGTGTGCAATTGAAAAGGAGATGGTTATATTGTGGGCTGTTGATCAATCTGTTGATCATCCCCGTCTCAACACCTCACACCGGGACGATCAATAACAAGATCTGTCCCCTGCCACGTGACATGGCCCTAATCTCTCAGCGGTAATGGGAATGTAAAGTAACGGCGGAGAGGTTACAGCGAGAATTTGCAGCTTGTATCCGCGCCAAAAGGGCCAGTTTCAATGAACTTAGGGCAATAATCTAATGGTCAGGGTCAGGCGACCAGCGCCATGCTCCCCGGGATTATTTACTGCCCGTGAAGCCATTTGAAGTACCTGAGTACAGTATTGATTGCAATTCACAGACGGGAGGCCCCATCCTCTACATTAACCCGAGCGACTAGCTTGATTTGAATGTACAATACTTCCCCATCACCAAGGCAAATGTCGCTCTGGTAGAAAGAGCAGCGACATTTACTAAAGAGAAACAGGAGATTGGGTTGGTTGAATGAGTGGGCCAAAGCTTGGAATAATATTTCACAAGTCATCTGCAACCCAGTAGTGGAGACATAGGATTCATGGTAAAAGCCTGCACGCACGAGAGACTAAAGTGTGGCACGGTGGCGCAGCGGTAAAGTTGCCGCCTTACAGCACTTGCAGCGCCAGAGACCCGGGTTCCATCCTGACCACGGGTGCTGTCCGTACGGAGTTTGTACGTTCTCCCCGTGACCTGCGTGGGTTTTCTCCGGGTGCTCCGGTTTCCTCCCACACTCCAAAGACGCACAGGTTTGTAGGTTAATTGGCTTGGTGTCAATGTAAATTGTCCCCAGTGTGTGTAGGATAGTGTGAGTTTGCAGGGATCGCCGGTCGGCACGGACTCGGTGGGCTGAAGGGCCAGTTTCCGCGCTGTATCTCTAAACTAAACTAAACAAAGGAATCTAGGCGTGCAGGTACATAGTTACCTGAAAAAGTGGCGTCTCAGGTAGATAGAGAGTGTTGTAGAGCAGAGGGATTTAGAAGTGTAGGTACATAGTTCCCTGAAACTGGGGTCACAGGCAGATAAGTTGTTGAAGAAGGTTTTCGGTACATTGACCTTCAGTCAGGGTATTGAGTACAGAAGATAGGCACAAATTGCTGGAGTAACTCAGCGGGACAGGCAGCATTTCTGGAGAAAAAGGATGGGTGATGTATCGGGTCGGGACCCTTCTTCAGATTCTTGAGTACAGAAGCTGGGATGTACTGTTACAGTTGTGCAAGACATTGGTGAGGCTGCATTTGGAGTATTGCGATCAGTTTTGTTCACTCTACGCTGCTATTGAGGCAGTACAGCGTAGGTTCACCAGGTTAATCCCTGGAGGGACTGTCATATGAGGAAAGGTTGGAAAGACTAGGCTTGTATTCACTGGAGTTTAGAAGGATGAGAGGGGATCTTATAGAGAAGTATAAAATCATGAAAAGGACTGGACAAGCTAGATACAGGAAAAATGTTCCCAATGTTGGGGGAGTCCAGAACCAGGGGCCATGCACAGTCTAAAAATAAAGGGGAGGCCATTTAAAACTGAAGTGAGAAGTAACTTTTTCACCCAGAGAGTTGTGAATTTGTGAAATTCTCTGCCACAGAGGGCAGTGGAGGCCAATTCACTGGATGAATTTAAAAGAGAGTTAGGTAGAGCTCTAGGGGCTAGTGGAATCAAGGGATATGGGGAGAAGGCAGGCACGGGTTACTGATTGTGGATGATCAGCCATGATCACAATGAATGGCGGTGCTGGCTCGAAGGGCCAAATGGCCTCCTCCTGCACCTGTTTTCTATGTTTCTGTTATAGGAGGATGTTATTACACAGGAAAGAATGCAGTGAAGATTTACGAGGATGTTGCCAGGACCTGAGGGCCAGCAATGCGAGTATCCATAAGGACACCCTGGATAGTTTATCTAGTTTAGTTTAGAGAAACAGGATGGAATCAGGCCCTTCGGCCCACCCAGTCCGTGCCGACCATCCACCACCCGCTCACGGCAGTTCTAAGTTATCCCACTTTCCCATCCACCCCCGACACACGAGGGTCCACTTACAGGGGGCCGATTAACCCACAAACCCGCACGTCTTTGGGATAATAATAATAATAATAATACATTTAATTTATATAGCGCTTTTCAAGATACTCAAAGACGCTTTACAGAGCAAACAAGACCGAAAAGCAAACAAACGAACAAACGAACTGTCCTGACGGAGAAGCGGGGAACAAACAGCGCCAGCGTCCTCTCACGTCAGGGTTCGGCAGTAAACAAACAGCGCCAGCGTCCTCTCACGTCAGGGTTCGGCAGTAAACAAACAGCGCCAGCGTCCTCTCACGTCAGGGTCCGGCAGTAGACAATAAAGAACACAAGACACACAATTACAATTTAACACAAACAACCATCACAGTGATTGCTCCAGGCACACCCTCACTGTGATGGAAGGCAAAGAAAAGTCTTAACTCCTCCTCATTCTTCTCCCGTGGTCAGGCAGTCAAACTGCTGCCTCGAGGCGGTCGAGGCTCCCGACGTTTGAAGCCCCCGCCGGGCGATGGAAAGTCCCAGGGCCGAGCCGAGCAGGCCGATGAGGGGCCTGCGAACGGGTCAATCAAACCTCGCGCTTCGGGGCGGTCGAAGCTGCTACGGCTGGAGCTCCCGAAAGCCGGTCGCCAGCCAGGGACCTGCGAACTCCCGATGTTGCGGTCTGCAGGGCCCACGGCCGAAGCCTCCGAGATGGTAAGTCCTGGCCCTGCGACCGGAGTCTTCAAGGTCGATCCCAGCTGGAGGCCGCCGACTCCACGGTGTTAGGCCGTAGCGTGAACGGAGATACGACACGGTAAAGGTCGCATCTCCGTTGAGGAGGAGATTGGAAAAAAAGGTTTCCCCCACCACCCCCCCACCACCCCCCACATATACAGAGTTAAAAATAAATCAAAACATACATTTAAACGATAACAATAGACAAAAACAAAAAAGGCAGAGAGACTGCCGGTGAGCCACAGCTGCAGAGCGCAGCCACGCCCCCCCCCCCCCCCACCAATGTGGGAGGAAAGACACGCAGGTCACGGGGAGAACAATAGACAATAGACAATAGACAATAGACAATAGACAATAGACAATAGACAATAGGTGCAGGAGTAGGCCATTCAGCCCTTCGAGTCAGCACCGCCATTCAATGCGATCATGGCTGATCACTCTCAATCAGTACCCCGTTCCTGCCTTCTCCCCATACCCCCTCACTCCGCTATCCTTAGGAGCTCTATCCAGCTCTCTCTTGAAAGCATCCAACGAACTGGCCTCCACTGCCTTCTGAGGCAGAGAATTCCACACCTTCACCACTCTCTGACTGAAAAAGTTCTTCCTCATCTCCGTTCTAAATGGCCTACCCCTTATTCTTAAACTGTGGCCCCTTGTTCTGGACTCCCCCAACATTGGGAACATGTTTCCTGCCTCTAATGTGTCCAATCCCCTAATTATCTTATATGTTTCAATAAGATCCCCCCCTCATCCTTCTAAATTCCAGCGTATACAAGCCCAATCGCTCCAGCCTTTCAACGTACAAACCCTGCACACAGACAGCACCCGAGGTCAGGATGGAACCCGGGTCCCCGGCGCTGTGAGGCAGCGCCTCGACCAGCTGTGAGAGTGAAGGAACGGATTAAGCTGCCAATCTAGATGAGTAAATATGGCAGTGGAAGTGGTTCATTACGCATAATTAATAGTGAGCTGCATTGCGGAGTTGTACAATGCACTAAAATTAAATTGAAATGTGCTAAATGGCTATCAGATTCAATTAGGTAATGGTCTTATTAATTAGGCTTAATTGAATGTATATTCTCATCAGCCACACACACACAATGGGATGGAGTGGATTTTTTTCCCCAACTGATTGCAACATTGCAGGGCATTCTGACACGTTGGTGCCAGCAAGAACTTCACAGATCAGGGCCGGGAGGAAACCTCTGTCGCCTTAGACAATAGACAATAGACAATAGGTGCAGGAGGAGGCCATTCGGCCCTTCGAGCCAGCACCGCCATTCAATGTGATTGAAACATAGAAACATAGAAAATAGGTGCAGGAGTAGGCCATTCGGCCCTTCAAGCCTGCACCGCCATTCAATATGATCATGGCTGATCATCCAGCTCAGTAACCTGTACCTGCCTTCTCTCCATACCCCCTGATCCCTTTAGCAAAAAGGGCCACATCTAACTCCCTCTTAAATATAGCCAATGAACTGGCCTCAACTACCTTCTGTGGCAGAGAATTCCACAGACTCACTACTCTTTGTGTGAAGAAATGTTTTCTCATCTCAATCCTAAAAGACTTCCCCCTTATCCTTAAGCTGTGACCCCTGGTTCTGGACTCCCCCAACATCGGGAACAATCTTCCCGCATCTAGCCTCTCCAACCCCTTAAGAATTTTATATATTTCTATAAGATCCCCCCTCAGTCTTCTAAATTCCAGCGAGTACAAGCCTAGTCTATCCAATCTTTCTTCATATGAAAGTCCCGCCATCCCAGGGATCAATCTGGTGAACCTTCTCTGTACTCCCTCTAAGGCAAGAACGTCTTTTCTCAGGTTAGGAGACCAAAACTGCACACAATACTCCAGGTGCGGTCTCACCAAGGCCCTGTACAACTGCAGTAGAACCTCCCTGCTCCTAAACTCAAATCCTCTTGCTATGAATGCCAACATACCATTCGCTTTCTTCACTGCCTGCTGCACCTGCATGCTTGCTTTCAATGACTGGTGCACCATGACACCCAGGTCACGTTGCATCTCCCCTTCTCCCAATCGGTCACCATTCAGGTAATACTCTGCTTTCCTGTTCTTGCCGCCAAAGTGGATAACCTCACATTTATCCACACTATATTGCATCTGCCATGCATTTGCCCACTCGCCTAATCTATCCAAGTCACTCTGCAGCCTCCTAGCATCCTCCTCGCAGCTAACACTGCCACCCAGCTTCGTGTCATCCGCAAACTTAGAGATGTTGCATTCAATTCCCTCGTCCAAATCATTAATATACACTGTAAATAATGATGTAAATACACTGTAAATCATGGCTGATCACTCTCAATCAGTACCCCGTTCCTGCCTTCTCCCCATACCCCCTGACTCCGCTATCCTTAAGAGCTTTATCCAGCTCTCTCTTGAATGCATTCAGAGAATTGGCCTCCACTGCCTTCTCCTGCATCTGGAATCAAGGGACAGCGCCCAGCGTAATCGAGGATGACCCACACACGTTTATCATCCCCTCTTCTCACCTCTTCCGTCGGTGAGAAGATACGAAAGCTTGAAAGGGCGTTCCACCAGACTCAAGAACCATGCGCCTGTCTAAAAGCCTCATAAACGCTACTATCGTAACTGCCTCCACCACCACGCCTGGCAGCGTGTTCCAGTCACCCACCCCCCTCTCTGTAAAATTAACTTTCCCCCTCACATCTCCTGTAAACTCTGCCCCTCTCATATAGAAGCTATGCCCTCTGCTCTTTGATATTTCCACGCGGGGAAAATGGTTCTGACATTCTAACCTTCAGTGTGGCATGGTGGCGCAGCGGGTAGAGCTGCTGCCTCACAGCGCCAGAGACCCGGGTTCCATCCCGACCACGGGTGCTGCCTGTACGGAGTTTGTACGTTCTCCCCGCGACCTGCGTGGGTTTTCTCCGGGATCTCCGGTTTCCTCCCACACTCCAAAGACGTTGGGGTTTGTTGATTAATTGGCTTGGAATAAATGTAAAATTGTCCCGAGTGTATGTAGGATAGTGTTAGTGTGCGGGGAACGCTGGTTGGCGCGGACTTGGTGGGCCGAAGGGCCTGTTTCCAAGCTGTATCTCTAAATTAAACGGGTCTTGACTCCGAGTGTCACCCATTCCTTCTCTCCAGAAATGCTGCCCCGCCCGCTGAGTTACTTTGTGCCTAGCCTCAGTTTAAAATCCGTGATTAGTACGGGTGTCAGGGGTTATGGGGAGGAGGCAGGAAAATGAGGTTAGGAGGGAGAGATAGATCAGCCGTGATTGAATGGCGGAGTAGACTTGATGGACCGAATGGCCTCAATCTGCTCCAATCACTACCAATTCTGCCGCGCCACAGTTTGTCTGTACTTTCTTCTGTTTTTGTCATTTTAAGTTCGTGTTAAAGAGTATGTTTGAGTGTTCCTTGGTCTGTATTATGCGTGGGGGGTGGGGGGTGGGGGTGTGGGGAGCTGGGTATGTTGCCCCACTTTCCCATCCACTCCCATCCACATTGGGTGCAATTCACCCAAGCAAATTAACCTCAAACCCGCACGTCTTTGGAGTGTGGGAGGAAACCAGAGCGCCCGGAGAAAACCCACGCAGGTCACGGGGAGAATCTCTGGCCTTGTTAGGCGGCAGCTCCACCAGCACTAAATTAGTTTTGGAATTTTATATAATAGAAACATAGAAAATAGGTGCAGGAGTAGGCCATTCGGCCCTTCGAGCCTGCACCGCCATTCAATATGATCATGGCTGATCATCCAACTCAGTATCCCGTACCTGCCTTCTCTCCATACCCCCTGATCCCTTTAGCCACAAGGGCCACATCTAACTCCCTCTTAAATAATAGTCGCTACTTAAAAAGTATTAAAGACTATGGGCGATGCAGCAGGTAGAGCTGCTGCCTCACGGTGCCAGAAACCCGGGTTCCATCCTGACTACGGGCGCTGCCTGTACGGAGTTTGTACGTTCTCCCTGTAACCGCGTGGGTTTTCTCCGGGTGCTCCGGTTTCCCTCCACACTCCAAAGACTTGCGGGTTTGTAGGCTAATTGACTTCGGTAAAAATGATAAACTGTGTCCGGTGTGTGTAGGATTGTGCGAGTGTTCGGGGATCGCTGGTCGGCGCGGACGCGGTGGGCTGAAGGGCCTGTTTCCACGCTGTATCTAAACTAGACTGAACCAGGTTTCTCCTTCCACACACACTAATATAAGCAGACACTAATATAAGCAGCAGTACTTACTGTAAGTGTATAACAAATGACAGTACGGGCTGCCTGAAAACAGAGAACTTTAAAACCCACTTTCCACAAGCCGGTCAGAAAGTAATGCAACGCAGGATTAGCCAACGTTGTTGTTCAATTCCTCACCTGCACCAGATACTGTCGACGTCTGTCTGTCTGTCAAGAAACTCGGTGACAAGCTCATTTAATTTTAAAGACACTCTGTGCATCTGAATATGACTGACAGTGAGCTGGCAGAGCATGATGTTTATCATCACACGGTGAACGGTAAACCCTTGTTATTATAGAGCTGGTTGTAACGGAGAGCGGGCATGGCAGTCCGGCCTTCACCGCCAGGCTGTGCCCACTGCCACCACCTGTCTGAAGAAGGGTCTCGACCCGAAACGTCACCCATTCCTTCTCTCCTAGATGCTGCCTGTCCCGCTGAGTTACTCCAGCTTTCTGTGATACCTTCGGCCTGTATTACAGAGCTGGTTGTAAGGGAGAGCAGGTATGGCAGACGGGCCTTCACCGCCAGGCTGTGCATGTGTTACCACTCTGAGCCCATGGGGCTTTCATGTGGGAAGATTGTTCCCGATGTTGGGGAAGTCCAGAACAAGGGGTCACAGCTTAAGGATAAGGGGGAAGTCTTTTAGGACCGAGATGAGAAAACATTTCTTCACACAGAGAGTGGTGAGTCTGTGGAATTCTCTGCCACAGAAGGTAGTTGAGGCCAGTTCATTGGCTATATTTAAGAGGGAGTTAGATGTGGCCCTTGTGGCTAAAGGGATCAGGGGGGTACGGAGAGAAGGCAGGCACAGGTTACTGAGCTGGGTGATCAGCCATGATCATATTGAATGGCGGTGCAGGCTCGAAGGGCCAAATGGCCTACTCCTGCACCTATTTTCTATGTTTCTGTTTCTATGACTGCTTTTTGTGTGGGCATCGCCGGTCGGCGCGGACCCGGTGGGCCGAAGGGCCTGTTTCCGCCCTGTATCTCTAAACTAAACTGAACAAAATAGGGATTTAAACTAAATTACTGATTAGTGTAAAAATGAGTCCAGTTCCCCAATGTCCTTGAGAGAAGATATTCTCCTGTCATTCTCTCTCGGTGCCAACGTGTGACACCCCACCCAGAGCCTCTTCACCGCCGTTGTAGAGTCCTGGAACATTATTCAATTAAAGGACAGACACAAAAAGCTGGAGTAACTCAGCGGGACGGGCAGCATCTCTGGAGAGAAGGAATGGGTGACGTTTCGGGTCGAGACGCTTTAATTTAGTTTAGTTTAGTTTAGAGATACAGCGCGGCCCACCGAGTCCGCGCCGACCAGCGATCCCCGCACATTAACACGATCCTACACACGCTAGGGACAATTTACACTTACACCAAGCCAATTTACCTACAAACCTGCACGTCTTTGGAGTGTGGGAGGAAATCGAAGATCTCGGAGAAAACCCACGCGGGTCACGGGGAGAACGTACAAACTCCGTACAGACGGCGCCCGTAGTCGGGATGGAACCCGGGTGAACTCAAGGATGTTGCTAATCATGCCAAGGTCTCGTGAGTGCATCAACTTTAATTGAAAGCCTTCACAAATTTCTAGTTGAATATAGCACAAGGATATCAGCCGAGACCTGGAGCTTGTTCTCATTGCCCTTGCCTGGGCAGTGCAAGGATAGTCAGGAGACTTCAGACAAGAGCAAGATGAAATGTGAAGTACAAAATCTTGCCGGTTTAGTATTGAAGCTGATGGTTCCTTGTGACATTCAGTTTAGTTCAGCTTAGCTTATTGTCATGGGAACTGTGGTACGGTGAAAAGGTTTCGTTGCGCACTGACCTGTCAGCAGAAAGACAGAACATGATTTTATAAGAATGTATAAGAATATATTCATGTTTCTTAATTGATGTATGGAAGGAGAAGAAAGGAAACCAAAGTGTCTATTGTCTATTGTCTATTGTCTATTGATCCGTAACAATCAAGAATCTGACAATCTCAGCCTTAGAAATATCCACTGACTTGGTCTCCACATCCTTCTGTGGCAATGAGTTCCACAGATTCACCACCCTCTGACTAAATAATTCCTCCTTATCTCCTTTCTAAAGGAACGTCCTTTAATTCCGAGGCTGTGCCCTCTGGGCCGAGACTCTCCCACTAGTGGAAACATCCTCTCCATGTCTACTCTATCCAGGCTATGCACTGTATTCACTGCCCATGGTAAGCATTGAGCCAGTGGTATGTTGAGCTATGGTAGACGGTGGTATGGTGAACCATGGTATATGCTCAGGCAATGATATGGTGAACTATAGACAATAGACAATAGACAATAGGTGCAGGAGGAGGCCATTTGGCCCTTCCAGCCAGCACCACCATTCAATGTGATCATGGCTGATCATTCTCAATCAGTACCCCGTTCCTGCCTTCTCCCCATACCCCCTGACTCCGCTATCCTTAAGAGCTCTATCTAGCTCTCTCTTGAATGCATTCAGAGAATTGGCCTCCACTGCCTTCTGAGGCAGAGAATTCCACAGATTTACAACTCTCTGACTGAAAATGTTTTTCCTCATCTCCATTCTAAATGGCCTACCCCTTATTCTTAAACTGTGGCTCCTGGTTCTGGACTCCCCCAACATTGGGAACATGTTTCCTGCCTCTAACGTGTCCAACCCCTTAATAATCTTATATGTTTCAATAAGATCCCCTCTCATCCTTCTAAATTCCAGTGTATACAAGCCTAGTCGCTCCAGTCTTTCAACATATGACAGTCCCGCCATTCCGGGAATTAACCTAGTAAACCTACGCTGCATGCCCTCAATAGCAAGAATATCCTTCCTCAAATTTGGAGACCAAAACTGCACACAGTACTCCAGGTGTGGTCTCACCAGGGCTTCACTATGGTGGATGCTCAGGCAATGGTATGGTGAACTATGGTAAGCAGCAAAACAATGATAGATAGGCAGGGGTATGTTGTGCCATGGTAGGCAGTGGTATGGTGATCTGTGGTAGACTCTGAGCCATTGGTCTGGTGATCTGTAGTGGGCGGTAAGGGATAGATAGATAGATAGATAGATAGATAGATAGATAGATAGATAGATAGATAGATAGATAGATAGATAGATAGATAGATAGATAGATAGATAGATAGATAGATAGATAGATAGATAGATAGATAGATAGATAGATAGATAAACATAGCACAAAAAGTAAGGAAATTTGTGTTTGGCAGATTATTTCTTTGTTGTAACAATGCGTCTTGGCAATAAATCTTATACCGTTGGAAAGCCTGTTTATTTCCCTTTTAAATGGTGCCACATTTGTAAGGAACATGCATTTGTGGGATGAGCAGCAGAGCTGAGTATGTGGGTTGCGCCCATGAAAAATCTGCCAAATCTTCTCTGCCAATGCCAAACAGCTTATTCTGCCATTGACTCTTGTTCGGTGTTGTTTGGTGGATTGGATGATTGAAGTCTGAAGAAACAAGACATATTGGCAATTTAACAATTTATTCATTTAATAAACAGGAGCCTCAGTAGCGTGTGGAAGAACCATCCACAGCCACAACAGCCTGGCACCTCCTCCTCATGCTGGTCACCAGCCTGGTCACACACTGTTGTGGGATGGCATCCCATTCTTCAACCAGCATTTGTCGCAAGACAGCCAACGTGGTTGTGTTGGTCACTCTGGCACGAACAGCACGCCCAAGCTGATCCCACAAGTGTTCAATGGGGTTGAGGTCAGGACTGCTGGCAGGCCATTCCATCCTCTCCACTCCCAAATTCTGGAGGTAGTCTCTGAGAAACCCTGCTCTGTGGGGGCGAGCATTGTCATCTTGGAGGATAGAGTTCGATCCCAGACTGTGGAGATATGGGATTGCCACTGGTTGCAGAATCTCATCTCGATATCTCTCTGCATTGAGATTGCCTCCAATGATGACAAGCCTCGTTTTTCCAGTGAGGGAGATGCCGCCCCACACCATCACACTGCCTCCACCAAAAGATGTTACTCTATCGGTGCAGCAATCAGCATAGCGTTCTCCGCGTCTTCTCCACACTTTGACCCTATGATCCAACTGCCGTAGGCAGAATCTGGACTCATCGCTGAATATAACGTTCCTCCACATGTTCAGGTTCCAGTGCACGTGTTGCCGACACCAGCGCAAACGGGCCTGACGGTGAAGGGCAGTCATGGCAGGCCTCCTGGCAGCCCTATGAGACCGGAGATCGGCTGCATGCAGTCTGTTCCGAATTGTCTGGGCAGAGAGCCGTCGGCCATATCGTCCTGCAAACCTTGACTGCAAATCTGTAGAAGACAGCCTACGGTTCCTAAGTCTTCTTCGGGTGTCGTCTTCTTGGGACGCCCACTTCGCGGCCTGTCTCTGACATCCCCCGTTATATGGAACTTGGCCTTCACTTTGGAGATGGTACTAGGGCTCACTCCAAATAATGCCGCAACTTGGTTTTGCGGAACACCAGCTTGAAGTTGCCCTATCGCACGGGCCCTATCCAGATCAGTCAAACGTGGCATGCCGTTTCTTGGAGCAGACACCTACTGACCACTGTAGCAGGGCCCATGCTCACAGATGCTGCCAATCAGGTGCCAATCAGGCACCCGATTGTCAGCACCTGGGGTACCAGAAGCTCAAAACAAGAGTCAATAGCAACAGCAGAATAAGCTGTTTGGCATTGGCAGAGAAGATTTGGCAAATTTTTCATGGGCGCAACCCATATACTCAGCTCTGCTGCTCATCCCACAAATGCATGTTCCTTACAAATGTGGCACCATTTAAAAGGGAAATAAACAGGCTTTCCAACGGTATAAGATTTATTGCCAAGACGCATTGTTACAACAAAGAAATAATCTACCAAACACAAATTTCCTTACTTTTTGTGTTATGTTGATAGATAGATAGATAGATAGATAGACTGGGCTATGTTGAGCCATGGTAGGCAGTGGTATGGTGAACTGTGGTAGTCGGTGAGGTATTGGTCTGGTGAACTATGGTGGGCGGTGAGGCGGTGTAAGGTGGGCAGGGGTATGTAGTGCCGTGGGCAGGGGTATGTAGTGCTGTGGGCAGGGGTATGTAGTGCTGTGGGCAGGGGTATGTAGTGCTGTGGGCAGGGGTATGTAGTGCCAACCACATGTGGTCCTTGGAATCTCACATGTTGTTGAGCCACAAAATTAACTTTTCTTGCGATGATACTCAGTAGTACAGAAAGCAAACTCAATGCTAGTATTTATTCCAAGAGGGTTTGTGTACAGAAACAGGGGTGTAATGCTGAGGCTCTACAAGGCGCTGGTCAGGCCGCATTTGGAATATCGTGAGTAATTGTGGGCACTATAAACTGAGGAAGGATGTACTGGCTCTGGAGAGGGTCCAGAGGAGGTTTGCAAGAATGATCCCAGGAATGAGTGGGTTAACCTGTTATGAGCGTTTGTCAGCACTGGACCTGCCATGATTGAATAAGAAAGAAAACTGCAGATGCTGGTTTAACTCGAAGGTAGACACAAAATGCTGGAGTAACTCAGCGAGTCAGGCAGCATCTCTGGAGAGAAGGAACGGGTGTCGTTTCGGGTCGAGACTCTTCTTCAGACTTACTTCAGTGTTACTTTGTGTCTAACCATGATTGAATGGCAGAGTAGACCTGAAGGGGCCGAATGGCCTAATTCTGCTCCTATCGCTTATGACCTTATGAATGGGTAATATAAGAAAATAACTGCAGATGCTGGTACAAATCGAAGGTATTTATTCACAAAATGCTGGAGTAACTCAGCGGGTCAGACAGCATCTCAGGAGAGAAGGAATGGGCGACGTTTCGGGTCGAGACCCTTCCTCAGACTGATGTCAGGGGGGGCGGGACAAAGGAAGGATATAGGTGGAGACAGGAAGATAGAGGGAGATCTGGGAAGGAGGATGGGTGACGTTTCTGATCGATACCCTTCTTCAGACTGATAACATTTTCAGTCTCGACCACGAGACGTCACCCATTCCTTCTCTCCAGAGCTGCTGCCTGACCCGCTGAGTTACTCCAGCACTTTGTACCTGTCCACCTTCTCTCCAGAGCTGCTGCCTGACCCGCTGAGTTACTCCAGCACTTTGTACCTGTCCACCTTCTCTCCAGAGCTGCTGCCTGACCCGCTGAGTTACTCCAGCACTTTGTACCTGTCCACCTTCTCTCCAGAGCTGCTGCCTGACCCGCTGAGTTACTCCAGCATTTTGTACCTGTCCACCTTCTCTCCAGAGCTGCTGCCTGACCCGCTGAGTTACTCCAGCACTTTGTACCTGTCCACCTTCTCTCCAGAGCTGCTGCCTGACCCGCTGAGTTACTCCAGCATTTTGTACCTGTCCACCTTCTCTCCAGAGCTGCTGCCTGACCCGCTGAGTTACTCCAGCACTTTGTACCTGTCCACCTTCTCTCCAGAGCTGCTGCCTGACCCGCTGAGTTACTCCAGCACTTTGTACCTGTCCACATTCTCTCCAGAGCTGCTGCCTGACCCGCTGAGTTACTCCAGCACTTTGTACCTGTCCACCTTCTCTCCAGAGCTGCTGCCTGACCCGCTGAGTTACTCCAGCACTTTGTACCTGTCCACCTTCTCTCCAGAGCTGCTGCCTGACCCGCTGAGTTACTCCAGCACTTTGTACCTGTCCACCTTCTCTCCAGAGCTGCTGCCTGACCCGCTGAGTTACTCCAGCACTTTGTACCTGTCCACCTTCTCTCCAGAGCTGCTGCCTGACCCGCTGAGTTACTCCAGCACTTTGTACCTGTCCACCTTCTCTCCAGAGCTGCTGCCTGACCCGCTGAGTTACTCCAGCACTTTGTACCTGTCCACATTCTCTCCAGAGCTGCTGCCTGACCCGCTGAGTTACTCCAGCACTTTGTACCTGTCCACCTTCTCTCCAGAGCTGCTGCCTGACCCGCTGAGTTACTCCAGCACTTTGTACCTGTCCACCTTCTCTCCAGAGCTGCTGCCTGACCCGCTGAGTTACTCCAGCACTTTGTACCTGTCCACCTTCTCTCCAGAGCTGCTGCCTGACCCGCTGAGTTACTCCAGCACTTTGTACCTGTCCACCTTCTCCAGAGCTGCTGCCTGACCCGCTGAGTTACTCCAGCACTTTGGAGTGTCAATCTTCGGTGTAAACCAGCACCTGCTGTTACTTCTGTGCAC
This sequence comes from Rhinoraja longicauda, assembly GCF_053455715.1. NCBI lineage: Eukaryota > Metazoa > Chordata > Chondrichthyes > Rajiformes > Arhynchobatidae > Rhinoraja > Rhinoraja longicauda. The sequence goes on from NC_135978.1 coordinate 2,400,856, forward strand.
TGAGCACGGTTGGTGTTGCTCAGGAGGTTTATAAGCTGCTTTGATGGGCAATCACAAGTGCTTTAAGGTTCAACCTCAACCTGTTAACTTTCTCATACACAGACTTATTGATTGATCCTGCTGCTTTGTAGATACATTTTAAAAAGCCTTGCATTCAGTGGTAGTGTCTGATTATAGAGCAGCCGCTGACAAGCCTCATCTACCACAACACACAAGGCTGTCTACTTCTCAGTCTCCTTTCACTCCCTCCCTATTTCCTACAGAAACGTTCGCTGTTGAAGACGCAGCGATTTCTCTTCCCCACTCCAGTCCTTCACAGATGGTCCCAAGACTCCGTGATGCAGATCATTCATCGTGAAGGCGATCAACTGTGGCAGCAAACCCAACGTAGTCATTTTGCAGTTTTGTTCCTCTAATGAAGATTAAAAGTCACATCAACAGGAATGAATGACTTGCTGAAGAGAAAACTTCTCATGATGAAATGCACTTCAGGTGAAATGATGGCTGAAATATCTCGACTCTGTCTCACCTGGATTAACAATCATGGTGGATGGACACACAATGCTGGAGTAACTCAGCGGGTCAGGCAGCATCTCTGGAGAGAAGGAATGGGTGACGTTTCGGGTCGAGACCCTTCTTCAGTCTCTGGAGGAACAGTCTCGACCCGAAACATCATCGATTCCTTTTCTCCAGAGATGCTGCCTGTCCCGCTGAGTTACTCCAGCATTTTAGAAACATGGAAACATAGAAAATAGGTGCAGGAGTAGGCCATTCGGCCCTTCGAGCCAGCACCGCCATTCAATATGATCATGGCTGATCATCCAACTCAGTATCCCGTACCTGCCTTCTCTCCATACCCCCTGACCCCTTTAGCCACAAGGGCCACATCTAACTCCCTCTTAAATATAGCCAATGAACTGGTCTCAACTACCTTCTGTGGCAGAGAATTCCACAGACTCCACAGAGAATTCCACAGACTCACCACTCTCTTTAAACCAGCATCTGTAGTTCCTTCCTTAACTATCATGATGTCCATTATTGCCGATTCTCATAGAGTCATTGAGTGATACAGTGAGAAACAGAGCCTCCAGCACAAATTGCCCACACCGGCCAACATGTCCCATCTACACTAGTCCCACCTGCACACATTTGGCCCATATCCTTCCAAACCTGTCCTATCCATGTACCTGTCTAGCTGTTCCTTAAACACCCACCACCCTTTGTATGAAAAAAGGTTCCCCCTCAGATTCCTATTAAATCATTCCCCCTTCACCTTGACCCAATGTCCTCTGGTCCTCGATTCCCCTACTCTGGGCAAGAGACTCTGTGCATCTACCCGATCTATTCCTCTCATGATTTTATACACCTCTGTAAGATCATCCCTCATCCTCCCACGCTCCAGGGTTAGTTTGACGAGCAATTATTACTAACTAGACAAAGTGGAACCATTGGGCCAAACCTCTCCTGCATTGGTGCAGTACCCCGTCCTCCCCCCTCCCCCTCTCTCCTCAACCCCCCCCCCCCCTCCCCTCTCCCTTCTCCCCCACACCCCCTTCCCCCCTCCCTCCTCCCTCCTCTCCTCCCCCTCCCCTCCTTTTAAAATTTTAAATGTGAATAACTTAAAAAATATAACACCGATTTCAATGAAATTACTTGCATTATCACTAAAGTGACGATGGTGAGCAAGGTGGGCCTAAAATTGTCGTGCTATCGTGCACCGTTTTGGCTGAAGTTCAGTCACGAACACGATAACAAACGAGAGTTTTAGTATATAGATGACACAATTTAATGATCTTAGCCTAGGCAAGTTCTCCCCTCTAACCGAGTGCAATGTGTGGTGTTTGCAGTGACCCGGACTTTGGACTCTTTGTAAATGGCGCCAAAATATGGCGACTCGTATATGTGCGAGCTGTCAAAAATAATTTCACCGTGCAGCCTGCATGCGACTGTACAGAACCATCGGACCACTGAACAAGAACATCCAGGCTGTGCAAGAGCTGCACTGACCGAGGTGCCTCATCTCAGCTGAAACATTAAAGCAAAGCCTTCCCTAAGCTGTAAAGCCCCAAGATCTCAGAACAGCAACACAGGCGGTGGCAGTGGGCAAAGCCTGGCAGTGAAGGCCGGTCTGCTACAACCTCCCTCTCATGATGAGGTCTCTAATAACAAGGGTTTACTGTTCACTGCGTGATAATACAAGAGTTAGATGTAGCTCTTCGGGTTAACGGAATCAAGGGGTATGGGGAGAAAGCAGGAACGGGGTACTGATTGTGGATGATCAGCCGTGATATTATTGAATGGTGGTGCTGGCTCGAAGGGCCGAATGGCCTACTCCTGCACCTATTTTTCTATGTTTCTATGAAATTGAAGATAGACACAAAAATCTGGACTAACTCAGCGGGTTAGGCAGCATCTCTGGACAAAAGGAATAGGTGACGTTTCGGGTCAAGACCCTGCTTCTTACGAAGAAGATCTCGACCCGAAATGTCACCTGTTTCTTCTCTCCAGAGATGCTGCCTGTCCCATTGAGTTACTCCAGCGTTTTGTGTCTATCTATGTTTCTATGTCACACTGCATCAGCTAACTGGCAAGGAAGCTCAGGAACTGGGGGCCCCGTGTTTTAGAGTACTAGCCCATAGAGTGATACAGTGTGGAAACAGGCCCTTCGGCCCAACTTGCCCACATGTCCCAGCTACACTAGTGGAATTCATTGGAGGCCAAGTCAACGGATATTTTTAAGGCAGAGATAGATAAATTCTTGATTAGTACGGGTGTCAGGGGTTACAGGGAGAAGGCAGGAGAATGGGGTTAGGAGGGAGAGATAGATCAGCCACGATTGAATGGCAGAGTAGACGTGATGGGCCGAATGGCCTAATTCTGCTCCTATCACATCTGACCTTGTGAAGTGGGCCTGAACTGATGATGGTGATTTGTCTGTTGTCATTTTCCCGTTGGCAATAGAAACATAGACAATCGGTGCAGGAGGAGGCCATTTGGCCCTTCGAGCATTGTGATCATGGCTGATCATCCACAATCAGTAACCCGTGCCTGCCTTTTTCCCATATCCCCCTGATTCCACTAGCCCCTAGAGCTCTATCTAACTCTCTCTTAAATCCATCCAGTGAATTGGCCTCCACTGCCCTCTGTGGCAGAGAGTTCCACAAACTCACAACTCTCTGGGATAAAAAGTTCCTTCTCGCCTCAGTTTTAAACGGCCTCCCCTTTATTCTTAGACTGTGTGACCCCTGGTTCCGGACTCCCCCAACGTTGGGAACATTTTGTGGGATTGGGAAACGGCGCGAAAATCAGCCTTCCGACGGAACTCCAAAGCCTGAAATCATCTATCACACCCACAATCCACCACGATCTATTCAATCTGATCAGAGGAGCAACAACTTGCATTTACATAGCGTCTTTAACATAGTAAACAGACTGGCGTAGAAGCTACTGCTGTTGCTGTTCAAACATTCCATGTCCTTCCCTTGAAAGGAAGGTAATGAGTTCTGTACCGTGTTAGTATAACTCATCTGTTCACATAAGCTCCCTGACAACGAATGCCCCTTCAAGTCCATTAGTTCCTGAGTTACCGGCTTATATTTCCAAAGTCCCTGCCTCATTTTTCATGTAGCAACTCCTCAGTTGCTGTTAAGATCGCAGGTGGATGAATAAACAGCAGCGTCTGATTCCCCAGCAATCAGCAATCATCTCAGCAGGTTGGCCTCTTTACTACCCTCAGTGGAGGCTCTAGAGAGAGAGAGAGAGAGGCAGAGAGAGAGAGAGAGAGAGAGAGAGAGAGAGAGAGAGAGAGAGAGAGGCAGAGAGAGAGAGATTGAGAGAGAGAGATTGAGAGAGAGCGAGGGGCAGAGAGAGAGAGAAAGGGAGAGGCAGAGTGAGAGAGGGAGAGAGAGAGAGAGAGAGAGAGAGAGAGAGAGAGAGAGAGAGAGAGAGAGAGAGAGAGAGAGGCAGGCAGAGAGAGAGAGAGGGGGGGCAGAGAGCGAGGGGCAGAGGCAGAGTGAGAGAGAGAGAGAGAGAGAGAGAGAGAGAGAGAGAGAGAGAGAGAGAGAGGGAGAGAGAGAGAGGCAGAGAGATTGAGAGAGAGAGAGAGAGAGAGAGAGAGAGAGAGAGAGAGAGAGAGAGAGAGGCAGAGAGATTGAGAGAGAGAGAGAGAGAGAGAGAGGCAGAGAGAGAGAGAGAGGTTAGGGGATCTGAGAAATGTAAGAAAATGTATCATTAGATTTTATCTAGAAATGCCAAAGTCATTATTTCTCAACGTATCCACAATACATCACAACCAGTCCGCGGCAAATCTTGGGCGATTAGTTCAATGAAGCGTGGTGGTAGAGAAGATCTTATTGATGCTGATTTCCCTCTGCTTGTAACACAGCAAACCATCAGCAGTTCAGTTTCAGTTCAGTTTATTGTCACATGTACCGAGGTACAGTGAACAGCTTTTGTTGCGTGCTAACCAGTCAGCGGAAAGACAACACATGATTACAATCGAGCCGTCCACAGTGTACAGATACATGATAAAGGGAATAATGTTTAGTGCAAGGTAAAGCCAGCAAAGTCCGATCAAGGATAGTCCGAGGGTCACCAATGAGGTAGATAGTAGTTCAGCACTGCTCTCTGGTTGTGTTGGGATGGTTCAGTTGCCTGACAACAGCCAGGAAGAAACTGCCCCTGAATCTGGAGGTGTGCGTTCTCACACTTCTGTACCTCTTGCCTGATGGGAGAGGGGAGAAGAGGGAGTGACCGGGGTGAGACTGGTCCTTGATTATGTTGCTGGCCTGATGATGATGGAGACTGTTCTGTACTTGGCTGTGACAACCGTTTAAATTATAACGGGGACTTCAGGTATGATGTGGCTGATGGACCATTTGTAAAAGCTAGACCGAGACTGGCAGCATCTCTGGAGAGAGTTTAATGGGTGATGTTTCAGGTCAAGACCCTTCTTCAGACTGAGAGTATAGGGGAGAGGGAGACACAGAGATAAGGAAGTGTAAGGTGTGAAAATGAGAGATCAAACAGGATGTTGATCAAGGAAAATGTAGAATAGATCATCTGCCCGATGCCCGATGGGAGAGGGGAGAAGAGGGAGTGGCCGGGGTGAGACTGGTCCTTGATGATGCTGCTGGCCTTGCCGAGGCAGCGTGAGGTGTAGATGGAGTCGATGGAAGGGAGGTTGGTTTGTGCGATGGTCTGGGCTGAGTCCACAGTTCTCTGCGACTTCTTGTGGTCTGATTGCGGTTAATCTCCAGGCTGATTGCATCATCTGCAGTTCTGTGTGTCACCTTTGCAATGTCAGTGGTACATGTGACCATGAGTTTGAGCTTATTGATTTTCACAATGTCACCCAGCTTGCCCTTGCCTCAAATCGTGGCGTTGAAACTGTTATCCATGGATTTGCTGTCACACAATATGACTGCTCCAATTTATTCCTGAATGCTCTTCCTCGATCTACTCTCCAAACCTTGAGGTCAATCAAACCCTTCTTGAACAACTTGCATCATCCCATTTACCCAACACCATCGTGCTTGCTCACCCTTCACCAGTCTCGTCCCGGCCAAACCCCCTTCTCTCCTCGCCTAAAGGCACGGTGGCGCAGCGGTAGAGTTGCTGCCTCACAGCGCCAGGGACCCGGGTTCAATCCTGACTACGGGCGCTGTCTGTACGGAGTTTGCACGTTCTCCCCGTGACATGCTTGGGCTTCCTCCGGGTGCTCCGGTTTCCTCCCACACTCCAAAGACTTGCGGGTTTGTAGATTAATCGGCCCCCTGTAAGTTGCCCCTCGTGTGCAGGGAGTGGAAGATAAAGTGGGATAACGTGGAACTAGTGGTGAATGGGTGATCGCTGGTGGGCATGGACTTGTTGGGCCGAAGGGTCTGTTTCCATGCTGCTTCTCTAAACTAAATGGAACCCACGTTGACTCTGTGTGATGAAGCTTTAATAAGTCCTCTCTTCTCCGTCCCACATGAGTAGATTCCAGCATCGCTGGCAATCGGTGTTAACTGGTGCACAGAATTTCTGCTTCCTCCTTCCATTCCTGATTAGAAGCGTTTCCCAGTCTTCTGGGACCTTCCCAGAGTCCAGGAAATCCTTGAAAGGAGACAACCGATTCATCCACTCTCTCTGTAGTCACAATTTTTTAGCACACAGAGTTCAGGCCGTTACCTTCAGGGAATTCATCAGGGCATTGCCCTTAATTATCCTGGTACTGGCTCTCTGATGATGTTAATTGTTTCAAGCTCCCCTGCCTTTTGTCCCTTGGTTCCTTATTACCTTAGGTTGCACTTAGAGCCTTATTCTATACAGATACAAACGATGTATATAACTATATAATGTCCCTGTTATCTTATTATTGCTCCGTACCTCAGCTTCCAAGGGACCGCTGATGAATATTTCCGGGGTTTTGTTAGGTACGGTTAGAATCTTTAGACGCTAGACTTTAGAGATACATTGTGGAAACAGGCCCTTCAGCCCACCAAGTCCACGCCGACCAGCGATCACCGCGTACACCAGCACTACGCCCCACACACGAAGGACAATTTACAATTTTACCAAAGCTAATTAACCAACAAACTGGCGCGGTGGCGCAGCGGTAGAGTTGCTGCCTTACAGCGAATGCAGCGCCGGAGACTCAGGTTCCATCCTGACTACGGGCGCCGTCTGTACGGAGTTTGTACGTTCTCCCCGTGACCTGTGTGGGTTTTCTCCAAGATCTTCGGTTTCCTCCCACACTCCAAAGACGTACAGGTTTGTAGGTTCATTGACTGGGTAAATGTAAAAATTGTCCCTAGTGTGTGTAGGATAGTGTTAGTGTGCGGGGATCGCTGGGCGGCGCGGACTCGGTGGGCCGAAGGGCCTGTTTCCGCGCTGTATCTCTAAAAAAAAAAGTCTTTGGAGTGTGGGAAGAAACCGGAGCACCCGGAGAAAACCCATGCAGGTCACGGGGAGAACGTACAAACTCCGTGCAGACAGCACCCGTAGTCAGGATGGAACCCGGGTCTCTGGCGCTGTGAGGCAGCAACTCTACCGCTGTGCAGCAACCAATTTTCTTGCTGGTTTATAATTATTTCTAGTTTTATTTTATTTTACTCAATCTACCCATGCTTTTCACAAAACCCAAACCAGCATCTGTTCGTTGTAACTAAATGCCTGGCTTCGAAGGTTTCAGCTGGAGGTAGAGGTTAGACAGACAGGAACGTCAGAGATTGAGTGGAGACCTAATAGAGGTATATAAAGTAATGGTATGTTGGCATTCATAGCAAGAAGATTTGAGTTTAGGAGCAGGGAGGTTCTACTGCAGTTGTACAGGGCCTTGGTGAGACCGCACCTGGAGTATTGTGTGCAGTTTTGGTCTCCTAACCTGAGGAAAGACGTTCTTGCCTTAGAGGGGGTACAGAGAAGGTTCACCAGATTGATCCCTGGGATGGCGGGGCTTACATATGAGGAAAGACTAGATAGACTGGGCTTGTACAAGACTGGGCTTATACAAGACTGGGCTTGTACTCGCTGGAATTTAGAAGACTGAGGGGGGATCTTATAGAAACATATAAAATTCTTAAGGGGTTGGAGAGGCTAGATGCGGGAAGATTGTTCCCGATGTTGGGGGAGTCCAGAACCAGGGGTCACAGCTTAAGGATAAGGGGGAAGTCTTTTAGGACCGAGATGAGAAAACATTTCTTCACACAGAGAGTGGTGAATCTGTGGAATTCTCTGCCACAGAAGGTAGTTGAGGCCAGTTCATTGGCTATATTTAAGAGGGAGTTAGATGTGGCCCTTTTTGCTAAAGGGATCAGGGGGTATGGAGAGAAGGCAGGTACAGGCTACTGAGCTGAATGAGCAGCCATGATCATATTGAATGGCGGTGCAGGCTCGAAGGGCCGAATGGCCTACTCCTGCACCTATTTTCTATGTCTATGTCTATGAGAGGCATAGAAAGGGTAGACAGTCAGAACCTTTTTTCCTCTGAGTGGAAATGTCCTACACTAGAGGACATGGGCCGCAGGTGAGAGGGGCAAAGTTTAACAGAGTCAGGTCTAATCTCGTCCCGCCTGTCTGCATTTGTTTTTCCAAACCTTTCCTATCTGTATATTAGTAAATATGCAGATGATACTAAGATAGGTGGAGTAGTTGATAGTGAGGTAGATTTTCAAAGTCTACAGAGAGACTTGGGCCTTTTGGAAGGGTGGGCTGAAAGATGGCAGATGGAGTTTAATGCTGATAAGTGTGAGGTGCTGCATTTTGGTAGGACAAATCAAAATAGGACGTACAGGGTAAATGGTAGGGAATTGAGGAATGCAGTGGAACAGAGGGATCTGGGAATAACTGTGCATTGTTCCCTGAAGGTGGAATCTCATGTGGATAGGGTGGTGAAGAAGGCGTTTGGTATGCTTGCCTTTATAAATCAGAGCATCGAGTATAGAAGTTGGGATGTAATGTTGAAATTGTACAGGGCATTGGTGAGGCCGAATCTGGAGTATGGTGTGCAGTTCTGGTCGCCAAATTATAGGAAGGATGTCGACAAAATGGAGAGGGTACAGAGGAGATTTACTAGAATGTTGCCTGGGTTTCAGCACTTAGGCTACAGAGAGAGGTTGAATAGGTTGGGTCTTTATTCTTTGGAGCGTAGAGGGTTGAGGGGGGACTTGATAGAGGTTTTTAAAATTTTGAGAGGGACGGACAGAGTTGACGTGGGTAGGCTTTTCCCTTTGAGAGTGGGGAAGATTCCAACAAGGGGACATAGCTTCAGAATTGAGGGACAAAGGTTTAGGGGTAACATGAGGGGGAACTTCTTTACTCAGAGGGTTGTGGCTGTATGGAATGGGCTTCCGGTGGAAGTGGTGGAGGCTGGCTCGATTTTATTATTTAAGAGTAAATTGGATAGGTATATGGATAGGAGGGGATTGGAGGGTTATGGTCTGAGTGCAGGTAGATGAGACTAGGTCAGGGAGAATGGTCGGCGTGGACTGGTAGGGCCGGACAGGCCTGTTTCCATGCTGTAGTTGTTATATGTTATATGTTATATGTTATATGTTATATGTTATATGTTATATGTTATCCATACACCTAGTGGCTTTTTAATGATGTAATAGTCCCTGCCTCAACCACCTCCTCTGGCAGCTCGTTCCATACACCCACCACCCTCTGTGTGAAGAAGTTGCCCCTCAGGTTCCTATTAAACGGTGGCGCAGCGGTAGAGTTGCTGCTTTACAGCGAATGCAGCGCCGGAGACTCAGGTTCGATCCTGACTACGGGCGCTGTCTGTACGGAGTTTGTACGTTCTCCCCGTGACCTGCGTGGGTTTTCTCCAAGATCTTCGGTTTCCTCCCACACTCCAAAGACGTACAGGTATGTAGGTTAATTGACTGGGTAAAATGTAAAAACAATTGTCCCTAGTGCGTGTGGGATAGTGTTAATGTGCGGGGATTGCTGGGCGGCACGGCCTCGGTGGGCCGAAGGGCCTGTTTCCGCCCTGTATCCCTAAAAAATCTAAATCTAAACCTTTCCCCTCTCACCATAATCCGCTGTCCACTGGTTCTTGGTTCCCCTACTCTCTGCATTTACCTATCTCTCTCCTCTTTTGGGCTAAATTAGTTTGTCCCGTACGGGACCGCCCTTGTCCCGTATTAGTAGGGTTGCCAACTTCCTCACTCCCAAATACGGGACAAAGGGTGACATGACCGCCCCGCGCCCCACGTGACCTCACCCAGCCAGCGGCCAAGTGCTCCTGGCCAACCAATGGCGGCCGCAATATTCATACTTTAACTATAAGAAAATAACTGCAGATGCTGGTACAAATTGAAGGTATTTATTCACAAAATGCTGGAGTAACTCAGCGGGTCAGGCAGCACCTCGGGAGAGAAGGAATGGGTGACGTTTCGGTCTGAAGAAGGGTCTCGACCCGAAACGTCGCCCATTCCTTCTCTCCCGAGATGCTGCCTGACCCGCTGAGTTACTTTAACTATGATCTTCTTAATCTATCTGTACACTGCAAACGGCTCGATTGTAATCACGTGTTGTCTTTCTGCTGACTGGTTAGCACGCAACAAAAGCTTTTCACTGTTATTTCGGTACACGTGACAATGAACTAAACTCAACTAACTAACTAACTAGACAGTTGATGCGGTCAGTGAAGAGAACATTATAGTTGGGGTCTTCAACAAAATTGCTATGTTTAAACTTACAATTACTTTTAAGATAGGCCACCTTTGCTTCTAAATCTGAATAAGCAAGGAGTCAGTGGGATTTCCACCTACGATACCAGCAGGGATGTACAGTGTCTGAGTTAGTGTTTTAGAGACCATTGTGAAGATTAGATTTGGCCTGAACTTTGCTTTTAAATCACAGTCACTGAGTCATACGGTGTTCATGCTGTTTCTCTAAGTAACTAGGAAAACATCCAAAAAGACATCCAAACTCCATCATCAAGTTTGCTGGTGACACTGTGGTGATGGGCCGAATCTCCGACAACGAAGAGAAGGCCTACCGGGTGGAGGTGGCTGATCTGGCATTCTGGTGTTGGGACAATAGCATCCTCTTAGAATGTTAAAAAAAACTAAGGAGCTGATTGTGGACTTTAGAAGGGCTCACCATCCAAGGACGTACACGCCACTGGAAATAAATGGGTCTACTGTGGATAGGGTGAGCAGCTTTAAATACCTGGGAGTCCACATCAAAGAGGATCTGACATGGACAACGCACATTGCCGCACTGGCGGGTAATGCAAGGCAGCGCCTTTACCACCTTAGCTGAGGAAATTCAGAGTATCTCTGAGGATCCTTCAATGCTTCTACTCTGGGGCTGTAGAGAGCATCCTGTCCAGCAACATCACAGTCTGGTTTGGGAACAGCTCTGCCCAGGACAGGAAGGCCCTGCAGAGAGTAGTGCGTTCGGCAGAACGCACCATGGGAACTACACTCGCCCCCCTGCAGGACCTATACATCAGGAGGTGCAGATCAAGAGCAAGCATGATTATGAGGGACCCCTACCACCCCAGCAACAGACTGTTCCAGCTGCTACGGTCAGGCAAACGCCTCCTCTGTCATGCTGTGAAAACAGAGAGGATGAGACGGAGTTTCTTCCCACAGGCCATCAGGACTATTAACTATTATAACTCCAGGGACTACATTTTGTCTTCTCTGTATTAACTTTATTTATATGCTGTAATTGTAATTTGTTTTGCACAATCCGCAGGCATTGCCACTTTCATTTCACTGCACATCGTGTATGTATATGTGACAAATAAACTTGACTTGACTTGAAAAAGACATCCATTTTATAAAAGAAAACAAAATACACCTCATGAACGACAACCTTAGTTTAATTTGGAGATACAAAGTGAAAATTTTCCCTATTGTCTGGGAAAATAACTGTAGATGCTGGTTTAAATCGAAGGTGGACTCAAAACTCAGCGGGTCAGGCAGCATCTCAGGAGAGAAGGAATGGGTGACGTTTCGGGTGTAGACGTGTCAGGTCAGTCAGTCTGAAGAAGGGTCTCGACCCGAAGCGTCACCCATTCCCTCTCTCCTGAGATGCTGCCTGACCCGCTGAGTTACTCCAGCATCTTGTGTCTACCATTGTCGCTGTTGCGTAGGATAGAACTGATCGCTGGTCGTCGTGGAGTCGGTGGGCCGAGGGGCCTGTTTCCATGCTGTGTCTAAAACAGTTTCAAAAAGCAATATTCCCTCCAACACGACTTATTCTGGTGAAGCCAAACACTATGGAATTTGCATCATAGCCAAGTGAATAGAAATCATTCATCCCTGTTTAATTTATCGATAATGTTCCCTAAAGATCACCCAAAGGCAATCAACCTCTTTGACTGCGGCATTGATCATTCAGCGCCATCTTTAGCCACCGTCAATATCACTTACTGAGTTATAGAGTCACAGAGTGATACAGTGTGGAAACAGGCCCTTCGACCCAACTTGCCCACACCGGCCAACATGTCCCAGCTAGACCAGTCCCACCTGCCCGCATTTGGTGCATATCCCTCCAAACCTGTCCTATCCATGTACCTGTCTAACTGGTTCTTAAACGTTGCGATAGTCCCAGCCTCAACTACCTCCTGCGGCAGCTCGTTCCATACACCCACCACCCTTTGTGTGAAGAAGTTACCCCTCAGATTCCTATCAAATCTTTCTCTCCTGGATGAGAGGGGATCTTATTGAAACGTATAATATTATTAAGGGATTGGACACGTTAGAGGCAGGAAACATGTTCCCAATGTTGGGGGAGTCCAGAACCAGGGGCCACAGTTTAAGAATAAGGGGTAGGCCATTTAGAACGGAGATGGGGAAAAACCTTTTTCAGTCAGAGAGTTGTGAATCTGTGGAATTCTCTGCCTCAGAAGGCAGTGGAGGCCAATTCTCTGAATGCATTCAAGAGAGAGCTAGATAGAGCTCTTAAGGATAGCGGAGTCAGGGAGTATGGGGAGAAGGCAGGAATGGGGTACTGATTGAGAATGATCAGCCATGATCACATTGAATGGCGGTGCTGGCTCGAAGGGACGAATGGCCTCCTCCTGCACCTATTGTCTATTGTCTATTGTCTCACCTTAAACCTACGTCCTCTGGTCCTCGATTCCCAGACTCTGGGTAAAAGATTTTTCATTCCAGTCAGTCAGGT
>NC_135978.1:2418485-2420825 GCF_053455715.1 Rhinoraja longicauda
TCAGCTAACAGTCACTTCTTGCTAAGAGGTTATCCTGCAGAATGCATATTGGACCCAGTGTAGATTATCATGCAGATTGCAGCGATGGCTATAAAACCATCCTCTTGGAAAAACGGACACTGTTTTCAGAAAAACAAATAAGGGGAGAAGAAAAAAAATCATTAGGATCTCGTATTTAGCCGAAAGTCAATGAATTGCATCCAATTCACTTAAAGTAAAACAAACCTGTATTGGTTTTCCTTTCTGAAGAGAAGATGGGACCACTACTGCACACATTCCATTGGTTGTGTTAAATGCTTAAACTAATGACAGTGCAATGTGTACAGCTTCTGGGAGGAAGCGATCTATTGAGTAGATGTCTCCCAGTTTAATTTATGGGGCCAGCTAGGTCTTCTGAATGATCGGGAATGCTGACACCTTGTGTTAGTGCTTGCCAATGCAGAGTCAAGGGAAATGTAATGAATTGGGATTAACAATTTGTTAAATGTGGTTTGTGGATCCTTCCCTTTGCTCCACTCTCGCCCTCCGCACACATCTGCAAGGTTCGGTCACAGGTACAGAACATGCCGGGAGTATTTACCAGGATGTTGCCATGACTAGAGGGTGTGAGCTACAGGGAGAGGTTGAGTAGGCTGGGTCTCTATTCCTTAGAGCGCAGGAGGATGAGGGGTGATCTTGTAGAGGTGTATAAAGTCATGGGAGGAATAGATCGGGTAGACGCACAGAGTCTCTTGCCTAGAGTAGGGGGAATTGAGGACCAGAGGACATAGGTTCAAGGTGAAAGGGGAAAAGATTTAATAGGAATCTGAGGGGGAACTTTTTCACACAAAGGGTGGTGGGTGTATGGAACGAGCTGCCGGAGGAGGTAGTTGAGGCTGGGACTATCGCTGTTATCGGGCAACTGAACCATCCTATCACCAGCAAGAGAGCGGTCCTGACCTCCCATCTACCTCATTGGAGATCTTTGAGTTATCTTCAATTCAGAGGTTATTGGGCTTTATGTAAATGTTGCTTGCTCCACTCTTGAGTTCTGCACTGTATGGTCGATTGTCATCATGAATGGTCCTTTCCTTTGACTGGATATCACACAACAAAAGTCCCTCACTCTACCTCGGTACACGCGACAATTGCAAACTAAACTAAACTAAATAAGTGAATATAATCGAACTTAGACATTTATTATTACCGGTAGCTCTCGAATGCAACGTTATACATATAGCTGATTTTTAGATTTAGGTTTATTATTGTCAAAGGCAAGATCGAGACATTGTGTATGTGTAGGCCAGAAAACTGCAGATGCTGGTTTAAATCGAAGGTAGACACAAAACGCTGGAGTAACTCAGCGGGTCAGGCAGCATCTCGGGAGAGAAGGAATGGCTGATCATGGCTGATCATCCACAATCAGTACCCCATTCCTGCCTTCTCCCCATACCCCCTGACTCCGCTATCCTTAAGAGCTATATCTAGTCAGGTATGGCCGGTCTATTATAATGAACACAATGGTATGTATTCACAAAATGCTGGAGCAACTCAACGGGTCAGGCAGCATCTCTGGAGGAATGCGTGACGTTTCAGGTCGAGACCCTTCTTCAGTCTTCAGCCGTTCAGTTGCCCATGCAAGAATATTAGATTTAAGATTAGGTTTACTGTTGTCAATTGCACCGAGGTACAGTGAAACTTTATGATACGATACAGTACGATGGAACTTCATTTATTCCAGGAGGGAAATTAATCTGCCAACAGTCATAAACACGATACATGAAACATGCAATTAAAGTGAGGAGTGGAAAGGATTGGGGATGTACAAGGATTGGGGAGAGGGGGAGGGGGTGGGGGGGGGGGGGGGGGGAGAGGGGGGGTGGAGGGGGGAAGTCAGTCTACCCCACGACAGAAGGGGGAGGAGTTGTACAGTTTGATAGCCACAGGGGAGAAGGATCTCCTGTGGTGTTCTGTGCTGCGGGAAGAGCTTTGTTCTGCATGCTGTCCAATTAGGTCTGATAATACTATATATAAATACAATCAAGTCAAACTCAAGCACAATAGGTGGAGCAAAGGGGAGGATACAGAGTGCAGAATATAGTTCCCAGCATTGTTCCGCACCAGTTCCACAGACATAGTCCAATGTCCGCAATGGGGTAGAAGTTAATTGGACAGTAGCTTATGGAGGGGCCGTTCAGAAGCCTGATAACAGAGGGGAAGATGATGTAGATTATTGGGTGTGTGTTAACGCAGCTTATCGTAGGTTTATCCATCTGTAGGAAAACAACTGCAGATGCTGGTTAAAATCGAAGGCAGACGCGAAATGCTGGAGTATCTCAGCAAGTCAGGCAGCATCTTGGG